>NC_143034.1:18480000-18505000 GCF_057628025.1 Oncorhynchus mykiss | reverse complement strand
TACCAAGACGACAGTGACAGGGAGTTTGACTATGACACTCTGACCTCTACATTACCAAGACAACAGTAACAGGGAGTTTGACTATGACACGCTGACCCCTACATTACCAAGACGACAGTGACAGGGAGTTTGACTATGACACTCTGACCTCTACATTACCAAGACAACAGTGACAGGGAGTTTGACTATGACACTCTGACCCCTACATTACCAAGACGACACTGACAGGGAGTTTGACTATGACTCTCTTACCTCTACATTACCAAGACGACAGTGACAGGGTGTTTGACTATGACTCTCTGACCTCTATTTGTACATTACCAAAACGACAGTGACAGGGAGTTTGACTATGACTCTCTGACCTCTACATTACCAAGACGACAGTGACAGGGAGTTTGACTATTACTCTCTGAACTCTACATTACCAAAACGACAGTGACAGGGAGTTTGACTATGACTCTCTGACCTCTATTTGTACATTACCAAAACGACAGTGACAGGGAGTTTGACTATGACTCTCTGACCTCTATTTGTACATTACCAAAACGACAGTGACAGGGAGTTTGACCTGCGTGGTGTTTATCCTCTGTTTGTTATAGAATCCCCTTCACAGTGATCTGTTCTGCTTGTTAGTGCTTGTGTGTGTGTGTGTGTGTGTTTGCTTGTGTGTGTGTCTGCCTTCATGCTTGTATGTGATCTGTTCTGCTTGTTAGTGTGTGTTTGCGCTCGCGTGTGTGTTTGCGTGTGTGTGTGTGTCTGCCTGCCTGCATGCGTGTGTGTGTGTGTGATCTGTTCGGCTAGTTAGTGTGTGTGTGTGCTTTGTTCTGCTAGTTAGCATAGCTTTTCATCTCTCTTCTCCTTGCTCGTCTCTTTGTCCTGGAGCCACATTACCCTATCATGTCACAGGACCAACAGAGGCAAACACAGTAAACAGCTGGGCTGCAAACCCATTTGAAAAGGTTAGACCTGTCCAGTAACAGCCTCTAGCACCTACCCCCTAGACACTTGTGGAGATTTGAGAGGATGTGATAGGTTGACACTACAATGGACGATTCTTAAAAGCCCTGGACTTGAGACTAACCCTTAGAAACGCTTACGTCTCAGGGGTAGAAGGCTGGCTGACACACAGACACAGCCGGGACAATATGAGGCAGTTAAAGACATAAATAATGGACTAATCCTCACTTTCCCCGCATTATCACTTTTCCATATTCGCCACTCTACTTTCTACTATTCCCCCATGTTGGAAGACGTGCCAACACACCGACACACAGACACAGTCTTTCCCTTAATCCAGCCCGGACAATATGAGACAGTTAAAGACATAAATAATGGTTAACAGAGTATTCCTCATTGGATGGTGGGACCTGTACCCTCCAGTCTCTACTAATGGATAACTGAGTATTCCTCTTGGATGGTGGGACCTGTACTCTCCAGTCTTTAATAATGGATAACAGAGTATTCCTCATTGGACAGTGGGACCTGTACCCTCCAGTCTCTAATAATGGATAGCAGAGTAGTCCTCTTGGATGGTGGGACCTGTACTCTCCAGTCTCTAATAATGGATAACAGAGTATTCCTCATTGGACAGTGGGACCTGTACCCTCCAGTCTCTAATAATGGATAGCAGAGTAGTCCTCTTGAATGGTGGGACCTGTACTCTCCAGTCTCTAATAATGGATAACAGAGTATTCCTCATTGGACGGTGGGACCTGTACTCTCCAGTCTCTAATAATGGATAACAGAGTATTCCTCTTGGATGGTGGGACCTGTACTCTCCAGTCTCTAATAATGGATAACAGAGTATTCCTCATTGGACAGTGGGACCTGTACCCTCCAGTCTCTAATAATGGATAGCAGAGTAGTCCTCTTGGATGGTGGGACCTGTACTCTCCAGTCTCTAATAATGGATAACAGAGTATTCCTCATTGGACAGTGGGACCTGTACCCTCCAGTCTCTAATAATGGATAACAGAGTATTCCTCATTGGACGGTGGGACCTGTACCCTCCAGTCTCTAATAATGGATAACAGAGTATTCCTCTTGGATGGTGGGACCTGTACTCTCCAGTCTCTAATAATGGATAACAGAGTATTCCTCATTGGACAGTGGGACCTGTACCCTCCAGTCTCTAATAATGGATAACAGAGTATTCCTCATTGGACGGTGGGACCTGTACTCTCCAGTCTCTAATAATGGTAGCAGAGTATTCCTCTTGGACGGTGGGACCTGTACTCTCCAGTCTCTAATAATGGATAACAGAGTATTCCTCATTGGACGGTGGGACCTGTACCCTCCATTCTCTAATAATGGATAACAGAGTATTCATCATTGGATGGACCCTACACCCCCCAGTCTGTACTCATGAGGACTCATCATTTTTTCATATATAGATCAACTCTCCTAGACTGAGGTAGAAGAAAAAAAATCGATAATCTCTTTGTCTCAATAGTTATTTTCTTGTTTACTATTTCTCTCGTTCTTTCTTGAAGGCCCTGTCTTTCCCTTAATCCTGGTGTTGAATCTCAGTTTTTCCTTTCCGTCTGGAGGACAGAAAGAAACAAATCACAGTGGAGATCAGGGACATTTACTGTCTGTTTGGAGTAACGACTCGTCTGGCGACCCATATTTTACTGCCACACACACACACACACACACACACACACACACACACACACACACACACACACACACACACACACACGTACACACACGCACATACACAAGCACATGCACACGCAAATACACACTCACACTCACACACTGTGAAACTGTCCCCCCTGTGGGTTGTTGCAGTGAATCAGTGAATGATTTATGTCAAGTGGAGACCTCCCTCTGTTAGTTTAAGGTTACATCACAAATTGCACCCTATTCCCTTTACAATGCAAAATAGGGGACCCTGGTCAAAAGTAGTGCTCTGTAATGGGACTAGGGGGCCATTTGGGACACAACGGATGATGCTGTTTCCACACTTATCCTGTAACAGTGGCAGAGGGCTCTTTGCTAAGGGAAATAAATCATCAGCAGAGATATAAAATAGAGAGGGGGGAAGACGGTAGAGAGAGACAGAGAGAGAGAGAGAGAGAGAGAGAGACGGGGGAGTGGGAGAGAGAGAGAGAGAGAGAGAGAGAGAGAGAGAGAGAGAGAGAGAGGCAGGGGAGTGGGAGAGAGAGAGAAAGAGAGGTGGGGGAGTGGGAGAGCGAGAGAGAGAGAGAGAGAGAGAGGCGGGGGAGTGGGAGTGAAAGATATATAAAACAGAAAGACAGGTGCTACAGGGAAGATAGAGGGAGATGGAGAAAGAGAGAGGAGGGAGAGGATCATAAAAGAGCGAGAGATTATATTCAGGTTAGTCTGATCAACCAGGTGTGTGTGCTTTCGGAAGGCACAGAGATTCAGCAAAGGGCAAATGGATCCAGACACACTGTCAGACAAGCTTAGAGGAACTGTCAAACACACACATGCACACACACTCACACACACACAAAATCTACGACAAGAAAGACAGCTGTTTCTAAGACTTTGCGTTTTCAACTTGTTCATTGCTGGTACTAAAGATAAGAAAACATCAAAACAATACTTGGGAGCACAAAGGGAATGATTGTAACAGCCAACGTAAAGCATTGGTGAGGTTTGTTCAGCTTGCAAGGATTTATACAAGTAAAAGTCTTAAAAACCATCAAAGCACTTGATGAAAGAGGTGGTTGTGTCGTCTGTTTCTGCCAGTAAGCAGTCATTATAGTGACATATCAGTAATGTGTCAGTATTTGGACATATCAGTAATGTGTTAGTATTTGGACATATCAGTAATGTGTCAGTATTGTGTCAGTATTTGTACATATCAGTAATGTGTCAGTATTTGGACATATCAGTAATGTGTTAGTATTTGGACATATCAGTATTGTGTCAGTATTTGGACATATCAGTATTGTGTCAGTATTTGGACATATCAGTATTGTGTCAGTATTTTGACATATCAGTAATGTGTCAGTATTTGGACATATCAGTATTGTGTCAGTCTTTGGACATATCAGTAATGTGTCAGTATTTGTACATATCAGTAATGTGTCAGTATTTGGACATATCAGTAATGTGTTAGTATTTGGACATATCAGTATTGTGTCAGTATTTGGACATATCAGTATTGTGTCAGTATTTGGACATATCAGTATTGTGTCAGTATTTTGACATATCAGTAATGTGTCAGTATTTGGACATATCAGTATTGTGTCAGTCTTTGGACATATCAGTAATGTGTCAGTATTTGGACATATCAGTAATGTGTCAGTATTTGGACATATCAGTATTGTGTCAGTATTTGGACATATCAGTATTGTGTCAGTATTGTGTCAGTATTTGTACATATCAGTAATGTGTCAGTGTTTGGACATATCAGTATTGTGTCAGTATTTGTACATATCAGTATTGTGTCAGTATTTGGAAATATCAGTATTGTGTCAGTATTTGGACATATCAGTATTGTGTCAGTATTGTGTCAGTATTTGTACATATCAGTAATGTATTAGTATTTGGACATATCAGTATTGTGTCAGTATTTGGACATATCAGTAATGTGTCAGTATTGTGTCAGTATTTGGACATATCAGTATTGTGTCAGTATTGTGTCAGTATTTGTACATATCAGTAATGTGTCAGTATTTGTACATATCAGTATTGTGTCAGTGTTTGGACATATCAGTAATGTGTCAGTGTTTCGACATATCAGTAATGTGTCAGTATTTGGACATATCAGTATTGTGTCAGTATTGTGTCAGTATTTGTACATATCAGTAATGTATCAGTATTTGGACATATCAGTAATGTGTCAGTATTTTTACATATCAGTATTGTATCAGTATTTGTACATATCAGTAATGTATCAGTATTTGGACATATCAGTAATGTGTCAGTATTTTTACATGTCAGTATTGTGTCAGTATTTGTACATATCAGTATTGTATCAGTATTTGTACATATCAGTAATGTATCAGTATTTGGACATATCAGTAATGTGTCAGTATTTTTACATGTCAGTATTGTGTCAGTATTTGTACATATCAGTAATGTATCAGTATTTGGACATATCAGTAATGTGTCAGTATTTTTACATATCAGTATTGTATCAGTATTTGTACATATCAGTAATGTATCAGTATTTGGACATATCAGTAATGTGTCAGTATTTTTACATATCAGTATTGTATCAGCATTTGGACATATCAGTAGTACATCAACCTAGGTGACACACAGAATAACTACCATGGTTGAATATGACTATTTGAACATATTCTAACTAGAACATGTTGATGGTTGCTTCCTATTGGGTGTGTGATAATGACATGTTCGTTCTAAAAACAGTGTGTGTTGTGGGGGACTTATCATACTGTTCACGTTCAACCTATAACCATGTCTAAAGGCCTAACTTATACCTCTCATTAGCATGTAGCACTTACCTAAGTCCTTGCAACGTTTAGCATGCAAAAACATCACACCCAGATGAATCCATCCGGTATGACAACCTTTCCAAGTTATTGAACTCTGCCTTTCCAAGTTATTGAACTCTGCGGCTACCCGTATAAAACGCTAAATAAACTTCAGTTCATTCTTAATACAGCTGCTAGAATCTTGACAAGAACCCCAAAAATGTGATCATATGGCTTCCTGTTAAGGCTAGGGCTGATTTCAAGGTTTTACTGCTAACCTACAAAGCATTACTACCTATCTCTCTGATTTGGTCCTGCCGTACATACCTACACGTACAAGTCACAAGACGCAGGCCTCCTAACTGTCCCTAGAATTTCTAAGCAAACAGCTGGAGGCAGGGCTTTCTCCTATAGAGCTCTATTTTTATGGAACGGTCTGCCTACCCATGTGAGAGACGCAAACTCGGTCTCAACCTTTAAGTCTTTACCGAAGACTCATCTCTTCAGTGGGTCATATGATTGAGTGTAGTCTGGCCCAGGAGTGTGAAGGTGAACGGAAAGGTACTGGAGCGGCGAACCGCCCTTTCTGTCTCTGCCTGGCCGGTTCCCCTCTCTCCACTGGGATCCTCTGCCTCTAAGTCACTGGCTGAGTCACTGGCTTACTGGTGCTCTCTCATGCCATGGGAATGTCATCTTAGGTAAAAATTGAAAGAAAGGGGCGGATCCTTAAGAGTTGTACGCACCATCTAATTATCTCTCTCTCTCTCCCTCTCCCTCCCTCCCTCCCTCCCTCCCTCTCCCTCCCTCCCTCCCTCCCTCCCTCCCTCCCTCCCTCCCTCCCTCCCCTAGCCACCGTCCTTCTACATCTGCATTGCTTGCTGTTTGGGGTTTTAGGCTGGGTTTCTGTATAGTACTTTGTGACATCGTCTGATGTAAAAAGGGCTTTATAAATACATTTGATTGATTGATTGATTGAACTCACAGGCACACAGCATAGCTGAACAAGACTGTGTGCCTCCTTTCTTTCTCTCAGGTGTGGTGTGTACAAAGGGAACGCGTTTGAAAACAAACAGGCTGAGTTAAATGACTCACATGTAGTTATGAGTACAACTACACGCTGAGCCGGGCTCATAACTACACGCTGAGCCGGGCTCATAACTACACGCTGAGCCGGGCTCATAACTACACGCTGAGCCAGGCTCATAACTACACGCTGAGCTAGGCTCATAACTACACGCTGAGACGGGCTCATAACTACACGCTGAGCTAGGCTCATAACTACACGCTGAGACGGGCTCATAACTACACGCTGAGCCGGGCTCATAACTACACGCTGAGCTGGGCTCATAACTACACTGAGACGGGCTCATAACTACACGCTGAGCCGGGCTCATAACTACACGCTGAGCCGGGCTCATAACTACACGCTTAACTGGGCTCATAACTACACGCCGAGCCGGGCTCATAACTAAACGCTGAGCCGGGCTCATAACTACACGCTGAGCTAGGCTCATAACTACACGCTGAGCCGGGCTCATAACTACACGCTGAGCTAGGCTCATAACTACACGCTGAGCTAGGCTCATAACTACACGCTGAGCTAGGCTCATAACTACACGCTGAGCTGGGCTCATAACTACACGCTGAGCTGGGCTCATAACTACACACTGAGCTGGGCTCATAACTACACGCTGAGCTAGGCTCATAACTACACACTGAGCTGGGCTCATAACTACACGCTGAGCCGGGCTCATAACTACACGCTGAGCTGGGCTCATAACTACACGCTGAGCCGGGCTCATAACTACACGCTGAGCTGGGCTCATAACTACACTGAGACGGGCTCATAACTACACGCTGAGCCGGGCTCATAACTACACGCTTAACTGGGCTCATAACTACACGCTGAGCCGGGCTCATAACTACACGCTGAGCTAGGCTCATAACTACACGCTGAGCCGGGCTCATAACTACACGCTGAGCTAGGCTCATAACCACACGCTGAGCTAGGCTCATAACTACACGCTGAGCTAGGCTCATAACTACACGCTGAGCCGGGCTCATAACTACACGCTGAGCCGGGCTCATAACTACACGCCGAGCCGGGCTCATATCTACACGCTGAGCCAGGCTCATAACTACACGCTGAGACGGGCTCATAACTACACGCTGAACTAGGCTCATAACTACACGCTGAGCCGGGCTCATAACTACACGCTGAGCTAGGCTCATAACTACACGCTGAGCCGGGCTCATAACTACACGCTGAGCCGGGCTCATAACTACACGCTGAGCTGGGCTCATAACTACACGCTGAGCCGGGCTCATAACTACACGCTGAGCTAGGCTCATAACTACACGCTGAGCTAGGCTCATAACTACACGCTGAGCTAAGCACATAACTACACGCTGAGCTAGGCTCATAACTACACACTGAGCCAGGCTCATAACTACACGCTGAGCTGGGCTCATAACTACACGCTGAGCTGGGCTCATAACTACACACTGAGCTGGGCTCATAACTACACGCTGAGCTAGGCTCATAACTACACACTGAGCTGGGCTCATAACTACACGCTGAGCCGGGCTCATAACTACACGCTGAGCTGGGCTCATAACTACACGCTGAGCCGGGCTCATAACTACACGCTGAGCTGGGCTCATAACTACACTGAGACGGGCTCATAACTACACGCTGAGCCGGGCTCATAACTACACGCTGAGCCGGGCTCATAACTACACGCTTAACTGGGCTCATAACTACACGCTGAGCCGGGCTCATAACTACACGCTGAGCTAGGCTCATAACTACACGCTGAGCCGGGCTCATAACTACACGCTGAGCTAGGCTCATAACTACACGCTGAGCTAGGCTCATAACTACACGCTGAGCTAGGCTCATAACTACACGCTGAGCCGGGCTCATAACTACACGCTGAGCCGGGCTCATAACTACACGCCGAGCCGGGCTCATATCTACACGCTGAGCCGGGCTCATAACTACACGCTGAGACGGGCTCATAACTACACGCTGAACTAGGCTCATAACTACACGCTGAGCCGGGCTCAAAACTACACGCTGAGCTAGGCTCATAACTACACGCTGAGCCGGGCTCATAACTACACGCTGAGCTAGGCTCATAACTACACGCTGAGCTAGGCAAATAACTACACGCTGAGCTAGGCACATAACTACACGCTGAGCTAGGCTCATAACTACACACTGAGCCGGGCTAATAACTACACGTTGAGCTGGGCTCATAACTACACGCTGAGCTGGGCTCATAACTACACACTGAGCTGGGCTCATAACTACACGCTGAGCTAGGCTCATAACTACACGCTGAGCCGGGCTCATAACTACACGCCGAGCCGGGCTCATAACTACACGCCGAGCCGGGCTCATAACTACACGCTGAGCCGGGCTCATAACTACACGCTGAGCCGGGCTCATAACTACACGCTGAGCTGGGCTCATAACTACACGCTGAGCCGGGCTCATAACTACACGCTGAGCTAGGCTCATAACTACACGCTGAGCTAGGCTCATAACTACACGCTGAGCTAGGCACATAACTACACGCTGAGCTAGGCTCATAACTACACACTGAGCCAGGCTCATAACTACACGCTGAGCTGGGCTCATAACTACACGCTGAGCTGGGCTCATAACTACACACTGAGCTGGGCTCATAACTACACGCTGAGCTAGGCTCATAACTACACACTGAGCTGGGCTCATAACTACACGCTGAGCCGGGCTCATAACTACACGCTGAGCTGGGCTCATAACTACACGCTGAGCCGGGCTCATAACTACACGCTGAGCTGGGCTCATAACTACACTGAGACGGGCTCATAACTACACGCTGAGCCGGGCTCATAACTACACGCTGAGCCGGGCTCATAACTACACGCTTAACTGGGCTCATAACTACACGCCGAGCCGGGCTCATAACTACACGCTGAGCTAGGCTCATAACTACACGCTGAGCCGGGCTCATAACTACACGCTGAGCTAGGCTCATAACTAAACGCTGAGCTAGGCTCATAACTACATGCTGAGCTAGGCTCATAACTACACGCTGAGCCGGGCTCATAACTACACGCTGAGCCGGGCTCATAACTACACGCCGAGCCGGGCTCATATCTACACGCTGAGCCGGGCTCATAACTACACGCTGAGACGGGCTCATAACTACACACTGAACTAGGCTCATAACTACACGCTGAGCCGGGCTCATAACTACACGCTGAGCTAGGCTCACAACTACACGCTGAGCCGGGCTCATAACTACACGGTGAGCTAGGCTCATAACTACACGCTGAGCTAGGCTCATAACTACACGCTGAGCTAGGCACATAACTACACGCTGAGCTAGGCTCATAACTACACACTGAGCCGGGCTCTTAACTACACGCTGAGCTGGGCTCATAACTACACGCTGAGCTGGGCTCATAACTACACACTGAGCTGGGCTCATAACTACACGCTGAGCTAGGCTCATAACTACACACTGAGCTGGGCTCATAACTACATGGTGAGCTAGGCTCATAACTACACACTGAGCTGGGCTCATAACTACACGCTGAGCTAGGCTCATAACTACACACTGGAATCCTGATGGACAAGTTTTTTGTTTGCGGAAACAATTTGCCATCTGTCTTCACAAATAAGTTATCTCCCATCTCTCTATGACCTGCTACTCTCCATTTGTAATTGTAATATGATGAGGTCTTCTGTGTATTAGTTGATGGAGGGGGTTACTGCTGGCAGTCAAGACATGATGCTCTCTGTGTGTTGCTAGCATATTGCAAGGATTTTTTATTATGTGTGCTTAATAGGAAAATGATACCTAATCTAATATGAGTTGACTGAAACGTTCTTTACATATTCCAGGGATCATTATATGTGTATTAGAGGGAGTGAATTCCCCTTATTACTGGGAAGGTGTCCTTCATTTTTTGTACACTCTGTGTAGATGTCTACTTTTGACTTCGAGACGAGTGCAGTACTGGTCAAAAGGTGATCTATAAAGGTAACAGGGTTCCACTTGGGTCCCAGCCATAGTATTTAGTATTTAGCTCAAGTCTACTTGTTTTACCTCAAGCTCTGTGGGATGTTGATAGAGGATTATAAGTGTTTACTCATCCTCCTCTCCCTCTTTTTTCTCTCTTTCTCTCTCTGCCTCTCTCCTCTCTCTCAATTACATTTCAATTTAAGGGCTTTATTGGCATGGGAAACATATGTTTACATTGCCAAAACAGGTGAAATAGATAATAAAAACAAGTTAAATAAACAATGTAAAAAATGAACAGTTAACATTACACTCACAAAAGTTCAAAAAGAATAAAGACATTTCAAATGTCAAATAGATGTGCAATTAGTTAAAGTAAAAAAGGGAAAATACATAAACATGGGTTGTATTTACAATGGTGTTTCTTCTTCACTGGTTGCCCTTTTCTTGTGGCAACAGGTCACACATATTGCTGTTGTGATGGCACACTGTGGTAGGTGCCACAGTGTGCGAAGAGATCTCTCTCTCTCTCTCTCTCTCTCTCTCTCTCTCTCTCTCTCTCTCTCTCTCTCATCTCTGTACTCTCTCTCTCTGTACTCTCTTTCTCCTTTCTCTCCTCTCTCTCTCTGTCTGCCTCTCTCTCTTCCCTCTCTCTCTTTCTATCTCCTCCCTCTCTCTGAGTAGCTGTCAGTTGGATAGCAGTAGTGTGTCTCTTTAGGGCTCTGCACACTGTGAGCTTTTTTACTGCGTAAATGGGGATGTGTCCCAAATGGCACCCTATTCCCTAAGTAGTGCACTACTATCCATAGGGCCCTGGTCAAAAGTAGTGCACTATATAGGGAATAATGTGTAATTTGGGGCAAAGCTGTTGTCACACAGCAAAACAAGTGTGGCCAACACGGAATACAAGCTGGATGAGATAACAACAAATGTAAGCAAATCACGACAATACCAGCAAACTGTGAGAAAAAGGCAAACAAGAGAGGAAAAGGAAAGAGACAACATGGGTAGTGAATTGACTCTGGTACTGTAGGGGAAGAGAGACAGATTACATGGTGAAGAGGATGAAGGGGGAGAGGAGGAAATGTGTGCGGGCGGCAGAAGAACGGAAAGTTAGGGCAAAAATGAAAGTGTCTGTGTGTGTGTTTAGATTTAATCCGAGTCATCTATCACAGACAGAGTGACCACACCTATTTGTTATTGTGGCCGGTCGACAGTAAACTCCTGGTTTACACACACAGACACACACACATAGACAGACACACAACTATGTCTTACGATACGTACTATACTTGTGAGGACCAAATTTTGGGGACCAACTATTGAGTAAAAATTCAAAATCCTATTTTCCCTAACCCCCAACCTTCTCCTTCCTCCTCCCCTTTTTCTCCTCTCCTCCTCCTTCTCCTCCTCCTTCTTTTTCACCTCCTCCCCCTCCTTCCTCTTCTTCTCTTCTTCCTTCTTTTTCACCTCCTCCCCCTCCTTCCTCCTCTTCTCTTCTTCCTCCTTTCTCCTCTCCTCCTCCTCCTCTTCAACATTTCTCCTCTTCTCCTGCCTCCTCCCTCCCTCCTCCTCTTCCCCTCCTCCTTTCTCCTCTCCTTCCTCCTCTTCTTCTCCTAATCTCCTCCTCCTCTCCTCCTTCCTCCTCTCCTCTTCATCCCCTCCTCACCCTTTCTCCTTCTCCTACTCCTCCTCCTCCCCTCCTCCACCCCCTCCTTCCTCCTCCTCCTCTTCCTCTCTTGTACTCTACAGAGTGAGAATGATAATAATATTTGTAATAATTCATATCACATCCAGCAGGTGTTGTGTCTTTCCCCCTGATACAGTTTTCATTTCCAGTTAAACTGTCAAGAGATATTGCTGGTGAGGAGATAATTAGTGGTGGTGGGTGAAGTGCGTGTGTTTGTGTGTACCATAAGATCGCTGACTGTTCATGCCAGGCAGAAAGAGCAATACATTCTTAAAAATATAGATTTTTGATAGAGCCATTTACACCGTCTAATAATATCTTTCTATAAACCTGGGTACCAGGGAGCACTTCCAGTAGTGAACAGTTTCAAGCTGTTACAAAGTAATTGATAATTAAGATGAAGATTAAAGGGAGAACATAAATGCATTCAGTATCGCTCAGTAAACCCTTTCTCGTGCTTGTAGTCTTCACAGAATTTGGCAGAAAACACGTGAGATAAAACATGACCTTTCTTTCCTGACATCAATGAAACTGCTGATATCGTATACTAAGATCGAATCAACCTCCACTTCCCTCAATTCTGCTAGCAAACGTGCAATCTTTAGACAATAAAATCAATGAGTTACGGGGAAGATTAACCTACCAACGGGACATTAACTTCTCTTGGGTAGGGGGCAGTATTTTCACCTTCGGATGAAAAGCGTGCCCAAATTAAACTGCCTGTTACTCAGGCCCTGAAGCTAGGATATGCATATAGGATGAAAACACTCTAAAGTTTCCAAAACTGTTAAAATAATGTATGTGAGTATAACAGAACTGATATGGCAGGCGAAAACCTGAGGAAAATCCATCCAAGAAGTGGAATTATTTTCATGTGGCTGTTTTTCAACTCAATACCTAGGTTAGGATGCCTGGGATGCCTGGGTTAGGAATCAGATTGCATTTCCTATGGCTTTCACTAGATGTCAACAGGCTTTAGACATGGTTTCAGGCTTTTATTTTGAAAAATGACGAGTAAACAGCCATTTTGGTCAGAGTGGTGGTGGGTGAAGTGCGCCACTCACCTGATTCGTGAAGTGCGCCACTCACCTGATTCGAGCGCCGTTTGTTATCTTTCCTTTCTATTGAAAACGGTATTGTCCGGTTGAAATATTATTGATTATAAAGACAATAAACAACCTGAGGATTAATTATAAACATTGTTTGACATATTTCGACAAACTTTACCGGTACTTTTAGTATGTATTTGTCTGCCTGCTGTGATTGCCTTGGAACTATTGGATTACTGAACAAAACGCACCAACAAAACAGAGTTTTTGGGACATAAATAGGGACTTTATCGAACAAAACAAACATTTACTGTGTAACTGGGAGTCTTGTGAGTGCAACCATATGAAGATCATCAAAGGTAAGTGATAATTTTTTTTCGCTATTTCTGACTTTAGTGACTCTATTACTTGGCTGGTAGATGTTTGCATGCTTTTTTACACGGGGCGCTGTCCTCAGATAATCGCATGGTATGCTTTCACCGTAAAGCCTTTTTGAAATCTGACACAGCGCCTGGATTATTAAGAAGTTAATCTTTAAACCGATGTATAACACTTGTATATTTTATGAATGCTTATTATGTGTATTCCTACATTTTGAATTTGGCGCTCTGCAACTTTACCGGATATTGGCCAGGTGGGACCTATAACATCTTATGCTTCACGGAGTCTTGGCTGAACGACGACAATATAGACCCACAGCTGCCTGGATATACGATGTACCGGCAGGATAGAACAGCAGCATCTGTAAGAATAGGGGCGGCGGACTATGTATTTTTGTAAACAACAGCTGGTGTACGAAATCCAAGGAAGTCTCAAGCCATTGCTCTCCTGAGAATATCATGATAAGCTTAGACCACAATAGCTACCGAGAGAGTTCTCATATTTATTCTTCATAGCTGTTTACATACCACCTCAGTCAGAGGTTGGCATTAAGACAGCATTGAATGAGCTGTATTCCGCCATAAGCAAACAAGAAACCACTCACCCAGAGGCGGCGCTCCTAGTAGCCGGGGATTTTAATGTAGGGAAACTTAAATTTCTAACAACATGTTAAATGTGCAACCAGAGGGAAAGTAACTCTAGACCACCTATGCTCCACACACAGAGATGCATACAAAGCTCTCCGTCGTCCTCCATTTGGCAAATCTGACCATAATTATATCCTCCTGATTCCTGCTTCCTAGCAAAAATTAGAGCAGGAAGCACCAGTGACTAGATCAATAAAAAAGTGGTCAGAGGAAGCAGATGCTAATCTACAGGACTGTTTTGCTCCACAGACTGGAATATGTTCTGGGATTCCTCCCAATGGCATTGAGGACTACACCACATCTGTCACTGGCTTCATCAATAAGTGCATCGATGACGACGTCCCCACAGTGACCGTACATACATACCCCAACCAGAAGCCATTGATTACAGGCAGCATCCGCACTGAGCTAATGGCTAGAGCTGCCACTTTCAAGGAGTGGGACTCAAACCAGGAAGCTTATAAGCAATACCGCTATGCACTCCGACGAACCATCAAGCAGGCAAATACAATGCTCGTTGGGTGTGGCAGGGCTTGCAAACCATTACAGACTACAAATGGAAGCACAGCCGAGAGCTGCCCAGTGACACGAGCCTACCAGACAAGCTAAATTACTTCTATGCTCGCTCCAAGGCAAATAACACTGAATCATCTGTACTGGAAGACTGTGTGATCTCGCTCTCCGTAGCCGATGTGAGTAAGACCTTTAGACAGGTAAACATTCACAAGGCCACAGGGCAGACAGATTATCAAGACATGTATTGCGAGCATACGCTGACCAACTAGTAAGTGTCTTCACTGACATGTTCAACCTCTCCCTGTCCGAGTCCAAAATAACAACATGTTTTAAGCAGACCACCATAGTGCCTGTGCCCAAGAACACTAAGGTAACCTGCCTAAAAGACTACCGACCCGTAGCACTCACGTCTGTAGCCATGAAGTGCTTTGAAAGGCTGGTCATGGCTCACATCAACACCATCATTCCAAAACCCTACTCCAATTTGCATATCGCCCCAACAGATCCACAGATGATGCAATCTCTATTGCGCTCCACACTGCCCTTTCCCACCTGGACATAAGGAACACCTATGTGAGAATGCTATTCATGGACTACAGCTCAGCGTTCAACACCATAGCTCCCTCAAAGCGCATCAATAAGGTAAGGATCCTGGGACTAAATACCTCCCTCTGCATCTGGTTCCTGGACATGATGGGCCAACCCCAGGTGGTAAGGGTAGGTAACAACACATCCGCCATGCTGATCCTCAACACGGGGCAACTCAAGGGTACGTGCTCAGCCCACTCCTGTACTCCTTGTTCACTCATGACTGCACCGCCAGGCACAACTTCAACACCATCATTCAATTTGTCGATGACACAACAGTGGTAGGCTTGATCACCAACAACAATGAAACATCCTGTAGGGAGGAGGTCAGAGACCTGGCCATGTGGTGCCAGGACAACAACCTCTCCCTCAACGTGGTCAATACAAAGGAGATGATTGTGGACTACAGGAAAAGGAGGACCGTGCACGTCCCCATTGTCATCGACGGGGCTGCATCGGAGAAGGTTGAGAGCTACAAGTTCCTTTGTGTCCACATCACCAACAAACTAACACGGTCCAAGCACACCAAGACAGTCGTGAAGCAAGCATGACAAAACCTATTCCCCCCTCAGGAAACTGAAAAGATTTGGCATGGGTCCACAGATCCTCAAAAGGTTCTACAGCTACAACATCGAGAGCATCTTCATGGGTTACATCACTGCCTGGTATGGCAACTGCTCGGCATCCGACCGCAAGGCACTACAGAGGGTAGTGCGAATGGCCCTGTGCATAACTGGGGCCCAGATTCTTGCCATCCAGGACCTCAGTACCAGGCGGTGTCAGAGGAAGGCCCTAAAAATGGTCAAATACTCCAGCCACCTTAGTCATAGACTGTTCTCTCTGCTACCACACGGCAAGCGGTACCGGAGTGCCAAGTCTAGGTCCAAGATGCTTTTAAACAGCTTCTACCCCCAAGTCATAAGACTCCTGAACATCTAGTCAAATGGCTACTCAGACTATTTGCAATCCCCCCCTCCCCTCTCCACACAACTGCCAGTCTCTGTTGTTATCTATGCATAGTCACTTTAATAACTCTACCTACGTGTACATACTACCTCAACTAACCGGTGCCGCCACACATTGACTCTGTACCGGCACCCCCTGTATACAGTTGAAGTCAGATGTTTACATACACTTAGGTTGGTGTCATTAACTTGTTTTTCAACCACTCCACAAATGTCATTTTAACAAACTATAGTTTTGGCAAGTCGTTTAGGACATCTACTTTGTGCATGACACAAGTGATTTTTCCAACAATTGTTTACAGACAGATTTTTTCACTGTATCACAATTCCTGTGGGTCAGAAGTTTCCATACACTAAGTTGACTGTGCCTTGAAACAGCTTGAAAAATTCCCGAAAATTATGTCATGGCTTTAGAAGCTTCTGATAGGCTAATTGACATCATTCCAGTCAATTGGAGGTGTACCTGTGGATGTATTTCAAGGCCTACCTTCAAACTCAATGCCTCTTTGCTTGACATCATTGGAAAATCAAAAGATATCAGCCAAGACCATATCAGCCAAATTTGTAGACCTCCACAAGTCTGGTTCATCCTTAGGAGCAATTTCCAAACGCCTGAAGGTGCCACGTTCATCTGTACAAACAATAGTACGTAAGTATACATACCATCGGACCACACAGCCATCTTTCCGCTCTGGAAGGACACACGTAATGTATCCTAGAGATGAACGTACTTTGGTGAGAAAAGGGCAAATCAATCCCAGAACAGCTACTTGCCCAAGCCTCCCCAGCTTCTCCTTCAGCCAAATCCAGATAGCAGATGTTCTGAAAGAGCTGCCAAACCTGGACCTGTACAAATCAGCTGGCTAGACAATCTGGACCCTCTCTTTCTAAAATTATCCGCCACCTTTGTTGCAACCCCTATTACCCGTCTGTTCAAACTCTTTTTCGTATCATTCAAGATCCCTAAAGATTGGAAAGCTGCCGCCGTCATCCCCCTCTTCAAAGGGGGTGACACTCTAGACCCAAACTGTTATAGACCTATGTCAATCTTGCCCTGCCTTTCTAAAGTCTTCGAAAGCCAAGTTAAAAAACAGATCACTGACCATTTCGAATCCCACCGTACCTTCTCTGCTGTGCAATCCGTTTTTTGAGCTGGTCACGGGTGCACCTCAGCCACGCTCAAGGTACTAAACGATATCATAACCACCATCGATAAAAGACAGTACTGTGCATCCGTCTTCATCGACCTGGCCAAGGCCTTTGACTCTGTCAATCACCTTATTCTTATTGGCTGACTCAACAGCCTTGGTTTCTCAAATGACTGCCTCGCCTGCTTCACCAACTGGAGGGCCTGTTGTCCGGACCTCTGGCAGTCTCTATGGGGGTACCACAGGGTTCAATTCTCGGGCCAACTCTTTTCTCTGTATATATCAACGATGTCTCTCTTGCTGCAGGTGATTCCCTGATCCACCTCTAAGCAGACGACACCATTCTGTATACATTTGGCCCTTCTTTGGACACTGTGTTAACTAACCTCCAAACGATCTTCAATGCATACAGCACTCCTTCTGTGGCCTCCAACTGCTCTTAAACGCTAGTAAAACCATATGCATGCTTTTCAACCGTACGCTGCCCGCACCCGCCCGCCCGACTAGCATCACTACACTGGATGGTTCTGACAACCACAAATACCTAGGTGTCTGGCTAGACTGGCTCTCCTTCCAGACTCATATTAAACATCTCCAATCCAAAAATAAATCTAGAATCAGCTTCCTATTTTGCAACAAAGCCTCCTTCAATCACGCCGCAAACATACCCTCGTAAAACTGACTATCCTACCGATCCTCGACTTTCGGCAATGTCATTTACAAAATAGCTTTCAATACTCAATACTCAAACTGGATGCAGTGCCATCTGTTTTGTCACCAAAGCCCCTTACACCACCCACCACTGCGACCTATATGCTCTCTTCGGCTGGCCCTTTCTACACATTCGTCGCCAGACCCACTGGCTCCAGGTCCATAAGTAGGTAAAGCTCTGTCTCTCACTGGTCATGATAACAACAGGCCAAATGTGCATCGCCCCATTGACCTCCCGGTCGTGGCCAGCTGCACTGCAGTGCCTTGGACCACTGCGCCACCCGGGAGGCCCCACTTTTCTGCTCTTTTGCACACCAGTATTTCTGCTCGCTCATCTATCACCCCAGTGTTTATTTACTAAATTGTAATTACTTCCCTACTATGGCCTATTTATTTACTTACCTCCTCATTCCATTTGCACACACTGTACATAGACTCTTTTTTTCCTATTGTGTTATTGACTGTACGCTTGTTGACTCCATGTGTAACTCTGTGTTGTTGTTTGTGTCGCACTGCTTTGCTTTATATTGGCCAGGTTGCAGTTGTAAATGAGAACTTGTTCTCAACTAGCCGACCTGGTTAAATAAAGGTGAAATAATAAATAAATCAAATCAAAATGTCACTGTAAGCTTTACACCTGTTGTATTTGGCACATGTGATTTGATTTGATTTAGCTATTGACTTACACATTGAACTTGATCCTGTAAAATTCCTGGATATTGCTATGCTACTTTTTGAGATCTAGGAAGTGCACTGTGATCTCGTAACATTTCGTTTCCCCCTATGTCCCGGTGTGAAAGCAGTTTTCATGGGCACGCATATCCAAAATAATGTATGCGATTGCAAAATCGAATGCTTCTAACAGAAAGAGTAACTTTAACATGATTAATAAAACTAAAATGTACACTATTATCATTAACGGGATTCCTCAATAATTGTGCATAATAGTTGTTTGATCTGCATTTGATGTCTAGCTTTTTAGTTACAAGGGGACTTTATTAGTTATCGCTGATTCAGCAAAGGATTTTCTGAATTACTGTCTAGTAATAAAGAGCTTGTGTGACACCGCACACAATCCAACAACAGACAACAGATCACTGACTGTCTGTGTGTCTCTGTTCCCTGCAAAGTACATTACTACTCTCTCTCTCTCTCTCTCTCTCTCTCTCTCTCTCTCTCTCTCTCACACACTTTCTCTCTCACTCTCTATTTATCTCTCTGCCTCGCACACTCTTTCTCTCTCTCTCACATACTCTCACACTTTCTCACTCACTCTCTATTTATCTCTCTGTCTCGCACACTCTTTCTCTCTCTCACTTACTCTCACACTTTCTCTCTCACTCTCTATTTATCTCTCTGTCTCGCACACTCTTTCTCTCTCTCTCACATACTCTCACACTTTCTCTCTCACTCTCTATTTATCTCTGTCTCGCACACTCTTTCTCTCTCTCTCACATACTCTCACACTTTCTCTCTCACTCTATTTATCTCTCTGTCTCGCACACTCTTTGTCTCTCTCTCTCACATACTCTCACACTTTCTCTCTCACTCTCTATTTATCTCTGTCTCGCACACTCTTTCTCTCTCTCGCTCACATACTCTCACACTTTCTCTCTCACTCTCTATTTATCTCTCTGTCTCGCACACTCTTTCTCTCTCTCTCACATACTCTCACACTTTCTCTCTCACTCTCTATTAATCTCTCTGTCTCGCACACTCTTTGTCTCTCTCTCTCACATACTCTCACACTTTCTCTCTCACTCTCTATTTATCTCTGTCTCGCACACTCTTTCTCTCTCTCGCTCACATACTCTCACACTTTCTCTCTCACTCTCTATTTATCTCTCTGTCTCGCACACTCTTTCTCTCTCTCTCACATACTCTCACACTTTCTCTCTCACTCTCTATTTATCTCTCTGTCTCGCACACTCTTTCTCTCTCTCTCACATACTCTCACACTTTCTCTCTCACTCTCTATTTATCTCTCTGTCTCGCACACTCTTTGTCTCTCTATCAGTCTTGAAGTAACACTCCTGTCATCATGGGGAGGCAGGTAGCCTCGTGGTTAGAGGGGGGAGGCAGGTAGCCTCGTGGTTAGAGGGGGGAGGCAGGTAGCCTCGTGGTTAGAGGGGGGAGGCAGGTAGCCTCGTGGTTAAAGCAGTGGACTAGTAACCGAAAGGCTGCAAGAATAAATCTCTGAGCTGACAATGTAAGAATCTGTCGTTTTGCCCCTGAACAATGCAGTCAACCCACTGTTCCCAGGCCATCATTGAAAATAAGAATTAGTTTATAACTGACTTTCCTAGTTAAATAAAGATACATTTTTAAAAAGATTGGATGTACTGTGTGCTCTTTGGTGTGTGTGTGTATTCTTTCTTTCTTTCTTTCTTTCTTTCTTTCACTCATGACTGCCCAAATGTAAAACTACAATCCCTGCATTTCTTTCCTATCTCCTCCCTTCCTGAAAACTTTCAAAGCCTTTCTCATCGTTAGGATGATGACACACTGCACGGTGAGGACCACTGTAAAAGAAATAAGAGAGAGAGAGAGAGTCAGAGAGACAGAGAGAGCGAGACGTCATGAAAGCGAGAGAGAGATATGTTTTTTTCCCTCCACTTCCTCTCTTCTGTTTTCTTAATTGGTGTGCCTTATCCACCCACCAGCTGCCATGGGCCCCATCACGGAGCCCCTCACCAGGCAATTACTGTCTGGGTTTTTACTGCGTGAAGACAATCCAGACCGACATCCAGAGCCCCCCAGGGCTCAGCCTCGGCTTGCCCAATGACGGGGGGGCAAACCCGGTCAAACGGCGGCCTGCCACCCCCTCCTTCTGGAGCCTCCCAGAGCTGACAAATGTGAACAGATATGAGCTAAGAACCAACTAGGGAGGGAGGGGAATAGAAGGAGGGAGAGGAAGAAAGAGAAGAGGGAGGGGAAGGAGGGAGAGGAGGATAGAGGGCAGGGTGAGAGAGTCGTGAGCAGGAAGGTAGCTAGTCATGTCTAGTCTAACTTGGAAGGGAGGAGAGATGAGTGAGGGAGAAAGGGAGGTAGAGAGGGAGGGAGTACCCAATCAGCCGCTGGGCTCCACCCCCTCCTCAGGAACATGACGTGATGTGAACAGATATGAGCTAAAAAGCAGCCAGTAGAAAAGCAAGGGAGGGAGGGAGGGAGGGAGGGAGGAAGGGAGGGAGGGAGGGAGCAATCTTGAGAGGGGAAAGGTAGCTAGTCAAGCCCAGTCATACACTGTTGCACACCCAGGCCCTTGCAGACTGATAAATGTAGACAGATATGAGCTGGAAGACAGAGAAGGATGGGAGGGAGAGGATGGAAGGGAGGCAAGTGAAGGACAGAGAACAAGAGGTAGACAACGAGAGAGAACGAGTGATGTGAGATAGACAGCAGGGAAAGTAAAGAGAAAGCGAGCGAGACGGAGGACGGAAGGAGGAGGGAAGTAGAGACAGGAAAAGGAAGGGGAATGGAATGATGGATGAAGAACGAAAGAGAGGAGACGAGGTCTGACAGTTTGGTTTAGCGACGCATGAGAAGAAAGAGTAACTGAGGTAAGACAGAAAGAAAGAAAGAAAGAAAGAAAGAAGGAAAGAAAGAAAGAAACAAGATGGACTGAGAGAAGCTGTACTGAGAACCATGAACAGCAGTTGACTTGAATTCACTCTGTGACTGAAGGTGAAACTCGATCCATGTAAAGAAAAGGATGGGGAGAAATGGAAGAGAAGGACAGTAAGTGTCAGATAGGATGAGTTTCTAAAAAGCACAGGAGAAGAAGGGGATAACCAAAAAACAATAGAAGAGAGGGAAAACTGAAAGACAGGAGGAGAGAGGGATAACTGAAAGAGAGGAGGAGAGAGGAAGAACTGAAAGACAGGAGGAGAGAGGAAGAACTGAAGTGCAAGAGAATGTTCGTAGTATCGGTTTCAATACTCTCCTCACCTCTCCACTTTGGTAGAGGATGTGTGGTGAGTGTTCATGTACAAAATGGCTGCCACAAGGCTGCTATAAGTGGGTGCTATACACTGAGTGTACAAAACATTATGAACACCTTAATATTGAGCTGCACACCCTTTTGGCCTCAGAACAGCCTCAGTTCATCAGGACATGGACTCAACAAGGTGTTGAAAGCGTTTCACAGGGATTCTGACCCTTGTTGACTCCAATGCTTCACAAAGTTGTGTCAATTTGGCTGGATGTACTTTTGGGTGGTGGACCATTCTTGATACACACGGGAAACTGTTGAGCATGAAAAACACTGCAGCATTGCAGTTCTTGACACAATCTCATACCTGCGCACTTGGCACATACTACCATACCCCGTGTTGTGGAATAATCAGAATTGGTTGGTAACATAGGTAAGATGTTTTATATTCATCATATGTTTGTAAGTTCCTTCTCATCAGAATGTTATTTTTGTATAATACTGTGGCGGGGTTGCAGTTATCTGTTCTATTTCAAGACTAAGTTGCATGGGCCGCAGAGAGGGGAGAGGTCAATGTGTCATCATGTGTAAACATATTTTTTGTTCCACTGTGTCTGTGTGCCAGTCACCCACTACTTTTCCCATCTGGAAAAGGAGGATGGCAGTGTCTGGAATCATTCTATCCTCTCCGTGAGCTTGTATCTAAATGACAATTTGATATATGCCTGTTGATATGGAGGATTGGTTTATGGTTCTAGGGTTTAAGAAAGGAGACAAAGCTGAACGATTTATTATGTCTATGCTGTCTGACTATGTGTGTTTTTTGCTATTAAAGGATCTCAGCTGCAATGTAGAGGGGACTCTCAGAGAATTCATTGATAGACACTGAATTGCCTGAGAGTCACAGGTTTGTGATAGAGCTCATATAATTAAATATGGACTTTGATAACTCTGACTTGTGTGTGGTTTGCGCTCATGATTTGGTAAATAGAGGAAATTTTCTCGACACCCGTTCAAAGGCACTTATATGTTTTCTCTTGCCCATTCTCCCTCTGAATGGCACACGCACGTTATCTAAGGAAGTCTCAAGGTTTTGCTCACCTGAGGGAGAGTAACTCATGATAAGCTGTAGACCACACTATCTACCTAGAGAGTTTTCATCTGTATTCTTCATAGCTGTCTACATACCACCACAGACCGAGGCTGGCACTAAGACCGCACTCAATGAGCTGTGTTCCACCATAAGCAAACAGGAAAACGCTCATCCAGAGGCGGCTCTCCTAGTGGCCAAAGACTTGAAGACTAATGCAGGGAAACTTGAATCAGTTTTACCTCATTTCTGTCAGCATATTACCATGTGCAACCAGAAGGGAAAAACATCTAGACCATCTTTACTCCACACACGGAGATGCGTACAAAGCTCTCCCTCGCCCTCCATTTGGCAAATCTGACCATAACTCTATCCTCCTGAATCCTACTTACAAGCAAAAAATGTAAGCAGAAAGCACCAGTGACTAGGTCTATAAAATGTCGTCAGATGAAGCAGATGCTAAACTACAGGACTGTTTTACTATCACAGACTGGAATATGTTCCGGGATTCTTCCGATGGCATTGAGGAATACACCACATCAGTTACTGGCTTTATCAATAAGTGCATCCAGGATGAACGTCCCCACAGTGACCATATGTACCTACCCCAACCAGAAGCCATGGATTACTGGTAACATTCGCACTGAGCTAAATGGTCGAGCTGCTGCTTTCAAGGAGCAGGACTCTAACCCGAAAGCTTATAAGAAATCCCGCTATGCCCTCCGACGAACCATCAGACAGGCAAAGTGTCAGTACAGGACTAAGATTGAATCCTACTACACCGGCTACGATGCTCGTCGGATGTGGCAGGGCTTGCAAACCATTACAGACTACAAATGGAAGCACAGCCGAGAGCTGCCCAGTGACACGAGCCTACCAGACAAGCTTAATAACTTCTATGCTCGCTCCAAGACATATAACACTGATGCACGCATGAGA
The DNA here is from genome assembly GCF_057628025.1 of Oncorhynchus mykiss. Classification (NCBI taxonomy): domain Eukaryota; kingdom Metazoa; phylum Chordata; class Actinopteri; order Salmoniformes; family Salmonidae; genus Oncorhynchus; species Oncorhynchus mykiss. The sequence goes on along the minus strand of NC_143034.1, from coordinate 18,480,907 downwards.
GCATCAGCTGTTCCGGACGACTGTGTGATCACGCTCTCCGCAGCCGGTGTGAGTAAGACCTTTAAACAGGTCAACATTCACAAGGCCGCTGGGCCAGATGGATTACCAGGACGTGTACTCCCGAGCATGTGCTGACCAACTGGCAAGTGTCTTCACTGACATTTTCAACCTCTCCCTGTCCAATCTGTAATATCAACATGTTTCAAGCAGACCACCATAGTCTCTGTGCCCAAGAACACTAAGGTAAACTGCCTAAATGACTACCGACCTGTAGCACTGTTAAGAGAATAATGTTCTCAATGTTCATAAACTGAACTTCAATTAAGTACTCAGTCTGCAACCCAGAATTTGTAAGATACTGGTTGAAATGAAAACAGACAGAGGCCCAACCTACAATAGTCAAATGTTTATTCACGAGAGTGCTACCCTGTTGTACAAAACCATCCATTTTATACTGGCTCCTTACGAACATTCCATCACACACAAACAGTAGGTATCCTACGCACATACTGTGCCGACAAAGATTAGGGAGACCGTGAGAAGCACTCCCTGCCCTCTCCCAAATCACTCAGATGCCCCTAGCCAGGTCGGCAATGAATTTTGCTCAGACAGTCTGTGTTTAAGATACTATAAAGACATATTGTACAGAGATATTGTTTTACCCTAATTCTGACTAAAACTACACTCATCATTTATTATAATTTTATGATTCTAATCAATTTCATACAATTGGTTTCAGGGTGGAATATTCTAATCATTAATTTAAACATATAAATTCCATTATCAAGCACTCACGTCTGTAGCCATGAAATACTTTGAAAGGCTGGTCATGTCTCACATCAACACCATTATCCCAGAAACCCTAGAACCACTCTAATTTGCATACCGCACCAACAGATCCACAGAT
>NC_143034.1:18377500-18475000 GCF_057628025.1 Oncorhynchus mykiss | reverse complement strand
ATCGTAGGAGTTCACTTGCAGTTTTTGAACATTGTAGAAAGGAATCAAAGCTCTGAAGTTATAAAAGGTTTTGCCATTTATTGAATTACTAATGTATTGTTTAAACTCAAAGTTAATTGCTATACTTTTGCTACTTTGATGCTGTTGGCTTTTTTTTGACCGTACCATTTAATTTGTGAGTCAGGTAGTAGCTGCATCTGCATGTGATATGAACATGTCACGCACAGTCTGCAAGATACACACCACCTTCTACAGTGATCCTTGTCAGTCGTTAAAGTGGCTCTGCTCCAGTGTGATGTGTCTGTTGTCTCCATGTAGATGAACTAGAACAGTTCTAAGGGTGTTCACCTTAGAGTGACGTGTCTGTTGTCTCCATGTAGATGAACTAGAATAGTTCTATGGGTGTTCACCTTAGAGTGAGGTGCCCACAGTCATGTTGTTGGAAACACTAAAAGCTTTTGTTCAAGGGCCAGTGAACACAAGTGTACTTCCAAACGTGGCATACGCCCCCCCCCCCCCCCCCCCCCCACACACACACACACACACACACACACACACACACACACACACACACACGTGATTGACACAGTCAAATATTGCCATCATTAATTGCAGCCAATCAGCTAGCATAATTGCAAGCAACCAGTCATTCAAAGGGAAGAGAAAAACCTACACTGGCAACACTAATAACACTATGCTTTAATAATTCTCAGCCAGCCTCAGTGAATGTGTTATGGTAAATACATGTAGATTTATGCGCAGGAGGTTGGTTCAGGTTTGGTATTAAAGATGCACAGGGTGTCATGAGTTACTAACAAGCCCTCCTTATGTGGAACAGCCACTATCTTAATGTTGTGTGTGTGTGTGTGTGTGTGTGTGTGTGTGTGTGTGTGTGTGTGTGTGTGTTAGTGTGTGTGTGTGTGTGTGTGTGTGTGTGTGTGTGTGTGTGTGTGTGTGTGTGTGTGTGTGTGCGTGTGCGTGAGCGTTTGTGAGAGTCTTTACAGCCAAGACACGCCTCACATCGTAATAGCGTAGCAGTATATACTATAGCCTAATATATCCAATTGTATTATTATTATAATGATTTTAGATGTTATGTTTAGTTATGGTACAGTAATAATAATGCTAGATGTTGTGTTTAGTTATGGTACAGTAATAATAATGCTAGATGTTGTGTTTAGTTATGGTACAGTAATACTGACAGTAGATGTTATGATACAGTAATATGATTTTAGATGTTATGTTTAGTTATGGTACAGTAATAATAATGCTAGATGTTGTGTTTAGTTATGGTACAGTAATAATAATGCTAGATGTTATGTTTAGTTATGGTACAGTAATAATGACAGTAGATGTTATGATACAGTAATATGATTTTAGATGTTATGTTTAGTTATGGTACAGTAATAATAATGCTAGATGTTGTGTTTAGTTATGGTACAGTAATACTGACAGTAGATGTTATGTTTAGTTATGGTACAGTAATAATAATGTTAGATGTTGTGTTTAGTTAATGTACAGTAATAATGACAGTAGATGTTATGGTACAGTAATAATGACAGTAGATGTTATGTTTAGTTATGGTACTGTAATAATGACATTAGATGTTATGTTTAGTTATGGTACTGTAATAATGACATTAGATGTTATGTTTAGTTATGGTACAGTAATAATGACAGTAGATGTTATGTTTAGTTAATGTACAATAATAATGACAGTAGATGTTATGTTTAGTTAATGTACAGTAATAATGACAGTAGATGTTATGTTTTGTAGTGATGTAGTGATTTCAGTGTAAAATTAGCCGTTTGTACAATTACCATGGTGATGTGAACATTTGGGCTTAAAACCCTCAGTTAATGATGCTATCTGTCATTTACCATTACGGTTTATGGCTTAGTATCACCTCATATTCTGCTATATCTGTGCTGAGTGCAGTCTAACCTCTCCTCTAGAATATGGTAGGAACATAAATATTGTCTCCGTCGACAATGTTAATATCCTCCTATACAGATGTAGGGTCTTAATTGTGATCACCCTGTTGCAGGAGAATATTGCTGCAGCAGGGTGATTTAAAACTTGTACTGTATTTGAGGTTTAAAAAGGCTTATGAAGTTTGTCATTTCCACTTAGAAAAAGTGTAGCAGCCCTTACAAAAATGTCCATTCATGATAATCCACATAATAATTCTCAATGCCTACTGCAGGATTATTTTCCTGTTTTAACAAACTGGCTCAAATTAAGATCCTACACCTACACATTTCATCATAAAAAGCTAATGATACATTAATCATGTGTATCCATTGATCCATTCCATTTTTCATTCCAATGACAGAAAGGGAGAGCGAGAGATTCATAACTGTTACAGGTGTCTTCCTGGGAAGGAGAGGAGGACCAAAATGCAGCGTGGTCATAAATGAAGATGATAAATGACCAATATACAAAAAACAAGAAATGTGAAAAAACAAAACAGCCCTATCTGGTGCAACAAACACAGAGACAGGAACAATCACCCACGAAACACTCAAAGAATATGGCTGCCTAAATATGGTTCCCAATCAGAGACAACGATAAACACCTGCCTCTGATTGAGAACCACTCTAGGCAACCATAGACTTACCCAAACTACTTCACTAAACCACAATCCCATAACCTACAAAAAAACCCTAGACAAAACACACCACATAAATACCCATGTCACACCCTGGCCTGACCAAAATAATACAGAAAACACAAAATACTAAGGCCAGGGCGTGACAATAACTGTATAAATCTGCATGTACAATCTCTCCTGCCCTCACTCGCTTCTCCTCCTCCCTTCTTCTGCCCTCTCTAAATCTCACTCTCCTCTTCAACCCCTCCCCCCCTCCCTCTCTCAGCTTGCAGCATCATTTTTAGACTTTATTTTAATTTGGCACAGGTCTGAAGTTGGGATAATGGTTGTACAATATCTAAGAGGGAGCAGTGTGTGTGTGCTTCTGTGTGTGTGTGTGTGTGTGTGTGTGTGTGTGTGTGTGTGTGTGTGTGTGTGTGTGTGTGTGTGTGTGTGTGTGTGTGTGTGTGTGTGTGTGTTTGTGAGTGAAATGTTGTAACTCATCTAAGAGGGGCCACATTTAATGAGATCCTCACTAATTCAAGTTTCCAGTTTAACTCAGAAATGTGTCTTAATCATTGTCAGGTTTATGTGTGAACACGAATGGGTAGGAGAATGGTACCTGGATTGTTCTAGAGTGTAGAAATAACACCAGCATCCAGCATGTCACTAGATTGTTCTAGAGGGCAGGAATAACACCAACATCCAGCATGTCACTAGATTGTTCTAGAGGGCAGGAATAACACCAACATCCAGCATGTCACTAGATTGTTCTAGAGGGCAGGAATAACACCAACATCCAGCATGTCACTAGATTGTTCTAGAGTGTAGAAATAACACCAACATCCAGCATGTCACTGGATTGTTCTAGAGGGCAGGAATAACACCAACATCCAGCATGTCACTAGATTGTTCTAGAGGGCAGGAATAACACCAACATCCAGCATGTCACTAGATTGTTCTAGAGTGTATAAATAACACCAACATCCAGCATGTCACTAGATTGTTCTAGAGGGCAGGAATAACACCAACATCCAGCATGTCACTAGATTGTTCTAGAGGGCAGGAATAACACCAACATCCAGCATGTCACTAGATTGTTCTAGAGTGTATAAATAACACCAACATCCAGCATGTCACTAGATTGTTCTAGAGTGTAGAAATAACACCAACATCCAGCATGTCACTAGATTGTTCTAGAGTGTAGAAATAACACCAACATCCAGCATGTCACTAGATTGTTCTAGAGTGCAGGAATAACACCAACATCCAGCATGTCACTAGATTGTTCTAGAGGGCAGGAATAACACCAACATCCAGTATGTCACTGGATTGTTCTAGAGGGCAGGAATAACACCAACATCCAGTATGTCACTAGATTGTTCTAGAGTGTATAAATAACACCAACATCCAGCATGTCACTAGATTGTTCTAGAGTGCAGGAATAACACCAGCATCCAGCATGTCACTAGATTGTTCTAGAGGGCAGGAATAACACCAGCATCCAGCATGTCACTAGATTGTTCTAGAGGGCAGGAATAACACCAACATCCAGCATGTCACTGGATTGTTCTAGAGGGCAGGAATAACACCAACATCCAGTATGTCACTGGATTGTTCTAGAGGGCAGGAATAACACCAGCATCCAGTATGTCACTAGATTGTTCTAGAGTGTAGAAATAACACCAACATCCAGCATGTCACTAGATTGTTCTAGAGGGCAGGAATAACACCAACATCCAGTATGTCACTAGATTGTTCTAGAGGGCAGGAATAACACCAACATCCAGCATGTCACTAGATTGTTCTAGAGGGCAGGAATAACACCAACATCCAGCATGTCACTAGATTGTTCTAGAGTGTAGAAATAACACCAACATCCAGTATGTCACTAGAATGTTCTAGAGTGTAGAAATAACACCAACATCCAGCATGTCACTGGATTGTTCTAGAGTGTAGAAATAACACCAACATCCAGTATGTCACTAGATTGTTCTAGAGGGCAGGAATAACACCTACATCCAGCATGTCACTGGATTGTTCTAGAGTGTATAAATAACACCTACATCCAGCATGTCACTAGATTGTTCTAGAGGGCAGGAATAACACCTACATCCAGCATGTCACTGGATTGTTCTAGAGTGTAGAAATAACACCAACATCCAGTATGTCACTAGAATGTTCTAGAGTGTATAAATAACACCAACATCCAGCATGTCACTAGATTGTTCTAGAGTGTAGAAATAACACCAACATCCAGCATGTCACTAGATTGTTCTAGAGGGCAGAAATAACACCAACATCCAGTATGTCACTAGATTGTTCTAGAGTGTAGAAATAACACCAACATCCAGTATGTCACTAGATTGTTCTAGAGTGTAGAAATAACACCAACATCCAGCATGTCACTAGATTGTTCTAGAGGGCAGGAATAACACCAACATCCAGCATGTCACTAGATTGTTCTAGAGGGCAGGAATAACACCAACATCCAGCATGTCACTAGATTGTTCTAGAGGGCAGGAATAACACCAACATCCAGCATGTCACTAGATTGTTCTAGAGTGTAGAAATAACACCAACATCCAGCATGTCACTAGATTGTTCTAGAGGGCAGGAATAACACCTACATCCAGTATGTCACTAGATTGTTCTAGAGGGCAGGAATAACACCAACATCCAGCATGTCACTAGATTGTTCTAGAGGGCAGGAATAACACCAACATCCAGCATGTCACTAGATTGTTCTAGAGTGTAGAAATAACACCAACATCCAGCATGTCACTGGATTGTTCTAGAGTGTATAAATAACACCAACATCCAGCATGTCACTAGATTGTTCTAGAGTGTAGAAATAACACCAACATCCAGCATGTCACTAGATTGTTCTAGAGGGCAGGAATAACACCTACATCCAGTATGTCACTAGATTACGGTTTATGGCTTAGTATCACCTCATATTCTGCTATATCTGTGCTGAGTGCAGTCTAACCTCTCCTCTAGAATATGGTAGGAACATAAATATTAGTGTGAACACGAATGGGTAGGAGAATGGTACCTGGATTGTTCTAGAGTGTAGAAATAACACCAGCATCCAGCATGTCACTAGATTGTTCTAGAGGGCAGGAATAACACCAACATCCAGCATGTCACTAGATTGTTCTAGAGGGCAGGAATAACACCAACATCCAGCATGTCACTAGATTGTTCTAGAGGGCAGGAATAACACCAACATCCAGCATGTCACTAGATTGTTCTAGAGTGTAGAAATAACACCAACATCCAGCATGTCACTGGATTGTTCTAGAGGGCAGGAATAACACCAACATCCAGCATGTCACTAGATTGTTCTAGAGGGCAGGAATAACACCAACATCCAGCATGTCACTAGATTGTTCTAGAGTGTATAAATAACACCAACATCCAGCATGTCACTAGATTGTTCTAGAGGGCAGGAATAACACCAACATCCAGCATGTCACTAGATTGTTCTAGAGGGCAGGAATAACACCAACATCCAGCATGTCACTAGATTGTTCTAGAGTGTATAAATAACACCAACATCCAGCATGTCACTAGATTGTTCTAGAGTGTAGAAATAACACCAACATCCAGCATGTCACTAGATTGTTCTAGAGTGTAGAAATAACACCAACATCCAGCATGTCACTAGATTGTTCTAGAGTGCAGGAATAACACCAACATCCAGCATGTCACTAGATTGTTCTAGAGGGCAGGAATAACACCAACATCCAGTATGTCACTGGATTGTTCTAGAGGGCAGGAATAACACCAACATCCAGTATGTCACTAGATTGTTCTAGAGTGTATAAATAACACCAACATCCAGCATGTCACTAGATTGTTCTAGAGTGCAGGAATAACACCAGCATCCAGCATGTCACTAGATTGTTCTAGAGGGCAGGAATAACACCAGCATCCAGCATGTCACTAGATTGTTCTAGAGGGCAGGAATAACACCAACATCCAGCATGTCACTGGATTGTTCTAGAGGGCAGGAATAACACCAACATCCAGTATGTCACTGGATTGTTCTAGAGGGCAGGAATAACACCAGCATCCAGTATGTCACTAGATTGTTCTAGAGTGTAGAAATAACACCAACATCCAGCATGTCACTAGATTGTTCTAGAGGGCAGGAATAACACCAACATCCAGTATGTCACTAGATTGTTCTAGAGGGCAGGAATAACACCAACATCCAGCATGTCACTAGATTGTTCTAGAGGGCAGGAATAACACCAACATCCAGCATGTCACTAGATTGTTCTAGAGTGTAGAAATAACACCAACATCCAGTATGTCACTAGAATGTTCTAGAGTGTAGAAATAACACCAACATCCAGCATGTCACTGGATTGTTCTAGAGTGTAGAAATAACACCAACATCCAGTATGTCACTAGATTGTTCTAGAGGGCAGGAATAACACCTACATCCAGCATGTCACTGGATTGTTCTAGAGTGTATAAATAACACCTACATCCAGCATGTCACTAGATTGTTCTAGAGGGCAGGAATAACACCTACATCCAGCATGTCACTGGATTGTTCTAGAGTGTAGAAATAACACCAACATCCAGTATGTCACTAGAATGTTCTAGAGTGTATAAATAACACCAACATCCAGCATGTCACTAGATTGTTCTAGAGTGTAGAAATAACACCAACATCCAGCATGTCACTAGATTGTTCTAGAGGGCAGAAATAACACCAACATCCAGTATGTCACTAGATTGTTCTAGAGTGTAGAAATAACACCAACATCCAGTATGTCACTAGATTGTTCTAGAGTGTAGAAATAACACCAACATCCAGCATGTCACTAGATTGTTCTAGAGGGCAGGAATAACACCAACATCCAGCATGTCACTAGATTGTTCTAGAGGGCAGGAATAACACCAACATCCAGCATGTCACTAGATTGTTCTAGAGGGCAGGAATAACACCAACATCCAGCATGTCACTAGATTGTTCTAGAGTGTAGAAATAACACCAACATCCAGCATGTCACTAGATTGTTCTAGAGGGCAGGAATAACACCTACATCCAGTATGTCACTAGATTGTTCTAGAGGGCAGGAATAACACCAACATCCAGCATGTCACTAGATTGTTCTAGAGGGCAGGAATAACACCAACATCCAGCATGTCACTGGATTGTTCTAGAGGGCAGGAATAACACCAACATCCAGCATGTCACTGGATTGTTCTAGAGTGTATAAATAACACCAACATCCAGTATGTCACTAGATTGTTCTAGAGGGCAGGAATAACACCAACATCCAGTATGTCACTGGATTGTTCTAGAGGGCAGGAATAACACCAACATCCAGCATGTCACTAGATTGTTCTAGAGGGCAGGAATAACACCAACATCCAGCATGTCACTAGATTGTTCTAGAGGGCAGGAATAACACCAGCATCCAGCATGTCACTGGATTGTTCTAGAGGGCAGGAATAACACCAACATCCAGCATGTCACTAGATTGTTCTAGAGGGCAGGAATAACACCAACATCCAGTATGTCACTAGATTGTTCTAGAGGGCAGGAATAACACCAACATCCAGCATGTCACTGGATTGTTCTAGAGTGTATAAATAACACCAACATCCAGCATGTCACTAGATTGTTCTAGAGGGCAGGAATAACACCAACATCCAGCATGTCACTAGATTGTTCTAGAGGGCAGGAATAACACCAACATCCAGTATGTCACTAGATTGTTCTAGAGGGCAGGAATAACACCAACATCCAGCATGTCACTAGATTGTTCTAGAGGGCAGGAATAACACCAACATCCAGCATGTCACTAGATTGTTCTAGAGTGTAGAAATAACACCAACATCCAGCATGTCACTAGATTGTTCTAGAGTGTATAAATAACACCAACATCCAGCATGTCACTAGATTGTTCTAGAGGGCAGAAATAACACCAACATCCAGCATGTCACTAGATTGTTCTAGAGGGCAGGAATAACACCAACGTCCAGCATGTCACTAGATTGTTCTAGAGTGTAGAAATAACACCAACATCCAGCATGTCACTAGATTGTTCTAGAGGGCAGGAATAACACCAACATCCAGCATGTCACTAGATTGTTCTAGAGTGTATAAATAACACCAACATCCAGTATGTCACTAGATTGTTCTAGAGTGTATAAATAACACCAACGTCCAGCATGTCACTAGATTGTTCTAGAGTGTAGAAATAACACCAACATCCAGCATGTCACTAGATTGTTCTAGAGGGCAGGAATAACACCAACATCCAGTATGTCACTAGATTGTTCTAGAGGGCAGGAATAACACCAACATCCAGCATGTCACTAGATTGTTCTAGAGTGTATAAATAACACCAACATCCAGTATGTCACTAGATTGTTCTAGAGGGCAGGAATAACACCAACATCCAGTATGTCACTAGATTGTTCTAGAGTGTATAAATAACACCAACATCCAGCATGTCACTAGATTGTTCTAGAGTGTAGAAATAACACCAACATCCAGTATGTCACTAGATTGTTCTAGAGTGTAGAAATAACACCAACATCCAGCATGTCACTAGATTGTTCTAGAGGGCAGGAATAACACCAACATCCAGCATGTCACTAGATTGTTCTAGAGTGTATAAATAACACCAACATCCAGCATGTCACTAGATTGTTCTAGAGGGCAGGAATAACACCTACATCCAGTATGTCACTAGATTGTTCTAGAGTGTAGAAATAACACCAACATCCAGCATGTCACTAGATTGTTCTAGAGGGCAGGAATAACACCAACATCCAGTATGTCACTAGATTGTTCTAGAGTGTAGAAATAACACCAACATCCAGCATGTCACTAGATTGTTCTAGAGGGCAGGAATAACACCAACATCCAGTATGTCACTAGATTGTTCTAGAGTGTAGAAATAACACCAACATCCAGTATGTCACTAGATTGTTCTAGAGGGCAGGAATAACACCAACATCCAGCATGTCACTAGATTGTTCTAGAGTGTAGAAATAACACCAACATCCAGCATGTCACTAGATTGTTCTAGAGGGCAGGAATAACACCAACATCCAGTATGTCACTAGATTGTTCTAGAGTGTAGAAATAACACCAACATCCAGTATGTCACTAGATTGTTCTAGAGGGCAGGAATAACACCAACATCCAGTATGTCACTAGATTGTTCTAGAGTGTAGAAATAACACCAACATCCAGCATGTCACTAGATTGTTCTAGAGTGTAGAAATAACACCAACATCCAGCATGTCACTGGATTGTTCTAGAGTGTAGAAATAACACCAGCATCCAGCATGTCACTAGATTGTTCTAGAGGGCAGGAATAACACCAGCATCCAGCATGTCACTAGATTGTTCTAGAGTGTAGAAATAACACCAACTTCCAGCATGTCACTGGATTGTTCTAGAGTGCAGGAATAACACCAGCATGCAGGGAGGAGGGCAGGCAGACACATACTCACACACACAGGCAGGCAGGCAGGCAGGAGGGCAGGCAGACACATAATCACACACATGCAGGCAGGCAGGCAGGAGGGCAGGCAGACACATAATCACACACACATGCAGGCAGGCAGGCAGGAGGGCAGGCAGACACATACTCACACACACATGCAGGCAGACAGGAGGGCAGGCAGACACATTCTCATACACACATGCAGGCAGACAGGAGGGCAGGCAGACACATTCTCATACACACATGCAGGCAGGCAGGAGGGCAGGCAGACACATTCTCATACACACATGCAGGCAGACAGGAGGGCAGGCAGACACATTCTCACACACACATGCAGGCAGGCAGGCAGGAGGATGGCAAACACACACACACACACCTTCATGAAAAGGTATTCTACATCTTTAAACCCACATGAATAAATACAGATTGCTGTTAGATCAACACTACTACAAATCTGATTACCTTTCTGATTTTAACCCCACTCACTAGAGATCAGATATCTTGGCAAACGTATGTTGTGCATTCGGAAAGTATTCAGACCCCTTCACTTTTTCCACATTTTGTTACGTTACAGCTATATTTGAAAATATATATATTTTTTAAAATCCTCATCAACCAATACACAATACCCCATTACGACAAAGCGAAATTGTGTTTTTAGACATTTTTGCAAATGTATTACAAATAAAAGACAGAAATAGCTTATTTACCTAAGTATTCAGACCCTTTGCTATGAGACTCGAAATGGAGCTCAGGTGCATCCTGTTTCCATTTATCATTCTTGAGATTTTTCTACAACTTGATTGTAGTCCACCTGTTGTCAATTCAATTGATTTGACATTATTTAGAAAGGCACACACCTGTCTATATAAGGCCCCACAGTTGACAGTGCATGTCAGAGCAAAATCCAAGCCATGAGGTCGAAGGAATTGTCCTTAAAGCCTCGAGACAGGATTGTGTCGAGGCACAGATCTGGGGAAGCGTACCAAAAAATGTATGCAGCATTGAAGGTCCCAAAGAACACAGTGGCCTCCATCATTCTTAAATGGAAGAAGTTTAGAACCACCAATACTCTTCCTAGAGCTGGCCCCCCGGCCAAATTTAGCAATCGGGGGAGAAGGGCATTGGTCAGGGAGGTGACCAAGAACTCAATGGTCACTCTGACAGAGCTCCAGAGTTCCTCTATGGAGATGAGAGAACCTTCCAGAAGGACAACCATCTCTGCAGCACCACCAATCAGGCCTTTATGGTAGAGTGGCCAGACGGAAGCCATTCATCAGTAAAAGCCACATGACAGCCCACTTGGAGTTTTCCAAAAGGCACCTAAAGACTTTCAGACCATCAGAAACAAGATTCTCTGTTCTGATGAAACCACAATTGAACTCATTGGCCTGAATGCCGAGAGTCACGTCTGGAGGAAACCAGGCATCATCCCTACGGTGACGCATGGTGGTGGCAGCATCATGCTGTGGGGATGCTTTTCAGCGGCAGGGACTGGGAGACTAGTCAGTATCGAGGGAAAGAGGCAAAGTACAGAGAGATCCTTGATGAAAACCTACTTCAGAGCGCTCAGGACCTCAGACTCAGGCGAACGTTTACCTTCCAACAGGACAACGACCCTAAACACACAGCCAAAACAACGCAGGAGTGGCTTTGGGACATGTCTCTGAATGTCCTTGAGTGGCCCAGCCATATCCCGGGCTTGAACCCAATCGAACATCTCTGGAGAGACCTGAAAATAGCTGAGCAGCGACGTTCCCCATCCAACATGACAGAGCTTAAGAAGATATTCAGAGAAGAATGGAAGAAACTCCCCAAATACAGGTGTGCCAAGCTTGTGGCGCCACACCCAAGAAGACTCGAGGTTGTAATCGCTGCCAAAGGTGCTTCAACAAAGTACTGAGGGTCTGAATACTTATGTCAATGTGATATTCAAGTGTTTTATTTTTTTATACATTTTGCATCAATTTCAAAAAATCTTTTTTTGCTTTGTCATTATGAGGTATAGTGTGTAGATTGGTAAGGAAAACAATCTATTTCATACATTTTATAATGAGCCTGTAACATAACAAAATGAGAAAAAGTCAGGAGGCTGAATACTTTCTGAATGCACCACATGCCTATTCTATAGCCTTACAACCATCATGAACAATGGTTGTTAGTGGGAGATCAATAAGTACTGGACACTTCTCATCATGATCGTCCATCCATCCTCCTGTATTTCCCTTTACTCCTCAACGCCTCCCCACCTCGCCCCAGGTCGCCGCCGGTAACCGGGGGAGGTATATCACCGTGACGACGGGTTCCAGTAGTCGCTCGATGAGTTCTGAGAATTGTGTGTGTGTGTGGGTATTGTTCCGTCCTAAATGGTTTTCAGGCTGCACTTGTATTACCTCATTAGAGGAGAATCGATGAGTGTTGGATGGGTCTGGTCGCCCGGCACACAAGAGCGCACACACACGGATCTCCACGTGCATGGACACACAAATGCATTTAATCTTACAATTGGTTGTGTACTAGATCGTAAATGACTGCTTGGTACTGATAAACATCACAACTGAAGGTACTGATAACCACCACTACTAAAGGTACTGATAAACACCACTACTAAAGGTACTGATAAACACCATTACTACTGATAAACACCATTACTAAAGGTACTGATAAACATCACTACTAAAGGTACTGATAAACACCACTACTAAAGGTACTGATAAACACCATTACTACTGATAAACACCATTACTACTGATAAACACCACTACTAAAGGTACTGATAAACACCACTACTAAAGGTATTGATAAACACCACTACTAAAGGTACTGATAAACACCATTACTAAAGGTACTGATAAACACCACTACTAAAGGTACTGATAAACACCACTACTACTGATAAACACCATTACTACTGATAAACACCACTACTACTGATAAACACCACTACTAAAGGTACTGATTAACACCATTACTAAAGGTACTGATAAACACCACTACTAAAGGTACTGATAAACACCATTACTAAAGGTACTGATAAACACCACTACTACTGATAAACACCATTACTACTGATAAACATCATTACTACTGATAAACACCATTACTACTGATAAACATCACTACTAAAGGTACTGATAAACATCATTACTAAAGGCACTGATACACACCACTACTAAAGGTACTGATAAACACCACTACTAAAGGTACTGATAAACACCACTACTAAAGGTACTGATAAAAACCATTACTACTGATAAACATCATTACTACTGATAAACACCACTACTACTGATAAACACCACTACTAAAGGTACTGATAAACACCACTACTAAAGGTACTGATAAACACCATTACTAAAGGTACTGATAAACACCACTACTACTGATAAACACCATTACTACTGATAAACATCATTACTACTGATAAACACCACTACTAAAGGTACTGATAAAAACCATTACTACTGATAAACACCACTACTAAAGGTACTGATAAACACCATTACTAAAGGTACTGATAAACACCACTACTAAAGGTACTGATAAACACCATTACTACTGATAAACACCACTACTAAAGGTACTGATAAACACCATTACTAAAGGTACTGATAAACACCACTACTAAAGGTAATGATAAACACCATTACTACTGATAAACACCACTACTAAAGGTACTGATAAACACCATTACTAAAGGTACTGATTAACACCACTACTAAAGGTACTGATAAACACCACTACTAAAGGTACTGATAAACACCATTACTAAAGGTACTGATAAACACCACTACTAAAGGTACTGATAAACACCACTACTACTGATAAACACCACTACTAAAGGTACTGATAAACACCACTACTACTGATAAACACCACTACTAAAGGTACTGATAAACACCATTACTAAAGGTACTGATAAACACCACTACTAAAGGTACTGATAAACACCATTACTAAAGGTACTGATAAACACCACTACTACTGATAAACACCATTACTACTGATAAACATCATTACTACTGATAAACACCATTACTACTGAGAAACATCACTACTAAAGGTACTGATAAACATAATTACTAAAGGTACTGATAAACACCACTACTAAAGGTACTGATAAACACACTACTAAAGGTACTGATAAACACCATTACTACTGATAAACACCACTACTAAAGGTACTGATAAACACCATTACTAAAGGTACTGATAAACACCAGTACTAAAGGTACTGATAAACACCATTACTACTGATAAACACCACTACTAAAGGTACTGATAAACACCATTACTACTGATAAACACCACTACTAAAGGTACTGATAAACACCATTACTAAAGGTACTGATAAACACCACTACTAAAGGTACTGATAAACACCATTACTAAAGGTATTGATAAACACCACTACTACTGATAAACACCACTACTAAAGGTACTGATAAACACCACTACTAAAGGTACTGATAACCACCACTACTACTGATAAACACCACTACTAAAGGTACTGATAAACACCACTACTAAAGGTACTGATAAACACCACTACTAAAGGTACTGATAAACACCACTACTACTGATAAACACCATTACTACTGATAAACACCACTACTACTGATAAACACCACTACTAAAGGTACTGATAAACACCATTACTACTGATAAACACCACTACTAAAGGTACTGATAAACCCCATTACTACTGAAAAACACCACTACTAAAGGTACTGATAAACACCACTACTACTGATAAACACCACTACTACTGATAAACACCACTACTACTGATAAACACCATTACTAAAGATACTGATAAACACCACTACTAAAGGTACTGATAAACACCACTACTAAAGGTACTGATAAACATCACTACTACTGATAAACACCACTACTAAAGGTACTGATAAACACCACTACTACTGATAAACACCACTACTACTGATAAACACCACTACTACTGATAAACACCACTACTAAAGGTACTGATAAACACCATTACTACTGATAAACACCACTACTAAAGGTACTGATAAACACCATTACTACTGATAAACACCACTACTAAAGGTACTGATAAACACCATTACTAAAGGTACTGATAAACACCACTACTAAAGGTACTGATAAACACCACTACTACTGATAAACACCACTACTAAAGGTACTGATAAACACCACTACTACTGATAAACACCACTACTAAAGGTACTGATAAACACCATTACTAAAGGTACTGATAAACACCACTACTAAAGGTACTGATAAACACCATTACTAAAGGTACTGATAAACACCACTACTACTGATAAACACCATTACTACTGATAAACATCATTACTACTGATAAACACCATTACTACTGAGAAACATCACTACTAAAGGTACTGATAAACATAATTACTAAAGGTACTGATAAACACCACTACTAAAGGTACTGATAAACACACTACTAAAGGTACTGATAAACACCATTACTACTGATAAACACCACTACTAAAGGTACTGATAAACACCATTACTAAAGGTACTGATAAACACCACTACTAAAGGTACTGATAAACACCATTACTACTGATAAACACCACTACTAAAGGTACTGATAAACACCATTACTACTGATAAACACCACTACTAAAGGTACTGATAAACACCATTACTAAAGGTACTGATAAACACCACTACTAAAGGTACTGATAAACACCATTACTAAAGGTATTGATAAACACCACTACTACTGATAAACACCACTACTAAAGGTACTGATAAACACCACTACTAAAGGTACTGATAACCACCACTACTACTGATAAACACCACTACTAAAGGTACTGATAAACACCACTACTAAAGGTACTGATAAACACCACTACTAAAGGTACTGATAAACACCACTACTACTGATAAACACCATTACTACTGATAAACACCACTATTACTGATAAACACCACTACTAAAGGTACTGATAAACACCATTACTACTGATAAACACCACTACTAAAGGTACTGATAAACCCCATTACTACTGAAAAACACCACTACTAAAGGTACTGATAAACACCACTACTACTGATAAACACCACTACTACTGATAAACACCACTACTACTGATAAACACCATTACTAAAGATACTGATAAACACCACTACTAAAGGTACTGATAAACACCACTACTAAAGGTACTGATAAACATCACTACTACTGATAAACACCACTACTAAAGGTACTGATAAACACCACTACTACTGATAAACACCACTACTACTGATAAACACCACTACTACTGATAAACACCACTACTAAAGGTACTGATAAACACCATTACTACTGATAAACACCACTACTAAAGGTACTGATAAACACCATTACTACTGATAAACACCACTACTAAAGGTACTGATAAACACCATTACTAAAGGTACTGATAAACACCACTACTAAAGGTACTGATAAACACCACTACTAAAGGTACTGATAAACACCACTACTACTGATAAACACCATTACTACTGATAAACACCATTACTAAAGATACTGATAAACACCACTACTAAAGGTACTGATAAACACCATTACTACTGATAAACACCACTACTAAAGGTACTGATAAACACCACTACTACTGATAAACACCACTACTAAAGGTACTGATAAACACCACTACTACTGATAAACACCACTACTACTGATAAACACCACTACTAAAGGTACTGATAAACACCATTACTACTGATAAACACCACTACTAAAGGTACTGATAAACACCATTACTACTGATAAACACCACTACTAAAGGTACTGATAAACACCATTACTAAAGGTACTGATAAACACCACTACTAAAGGTACTGATAAACACCACTACTAAAGGTACTGATAAACACCACTACTACTGATAAACACCATTACTACTGATAAACACCACTACTAAAGGTACTGATAAACACCATTACTACTGATAAACACCACTACTAAAGGTACTGATAAACACCATTACTAAAGGTACTGATAAACACCACTACTAAAGGTACTGATAAACACCACTACTAAAGGTACTGATAAACACCACTACTACTGATAAACACCATTACTACTGATAAACACCACTACTACTGATAAACACCACTACTAAAGGTACTGATAAACACCATTACTAAAGGTACTGATAAACACCACTACTAAAGGTACTGATAAACACCACTACTAAAGGTACTGATAAACACCACTACTAAAGGTACTGATAAACACCACTACTAAAGGTACTGATAAACACCACTACTAAAGGTACTGATAAACACCATTACTAAAGGTATTGATAAACACCACTACTACTGATAAACACCATTACTACTGATAAACACCACTACTAAAGGTACTGATAAACACCATTACTACTGATAAACACCACTACTAAAGGTACTGATAAACACCATTACTACTGATAAACACCACTACTAAAGGTACTGATAAACACCATCACTAAAGGTACTGATAAACACCACTACTAAAGGTACTGATAAACACCATTACTAAAGGTATTGATAAACACCACTACTACTGATAAACACCACTACTAAAGGTACTGATAAACACCACTACTAAAGGTACTGATAACCACCACTACTACTGATAAACACCACTACTAAAGGTACTGATAAACACCACTACTAAAGGTACTGATAAACACCACTACTAAAGGTACTGATAAACACCACTACTACTGATAAACACCATTACTACTGATAAACACCACTACTACTGATAAACACCACTACTAAAGGTACTGATAAACACCATTACTACTGATAAACACCACTACTAAAGGTACTGATAAACCCCATTACTACTGATAAACACCACTACTAAAGGTACTGATAAACACCACTACTACTGATAAACACCACTACTACTGATAAACACCACTACTACTGATAAACACCATTACTAAAGATACTGATAAACACCACTACTAAAGGTACTGATAAACACCACTACTAAAGGTACTGATAAACATCACTACTACTGATAAACACCACTACTAAAGGTACTGATAAACACCACTACTACTGATAAACACCACTACTACTGATAAACACCACTACTACTGATAAACACCACTACTAAAGGTACTGATAAACACCATTACTACTGATAAACACCACTACTAAAGGTACTGATAAACGCCATTACTACTGATAAACACCACTACTAAAGGTACTGATAAACACCATTACTAAAGGTACTGATAAACACCACTACTAAAGGTACTGATAAACACCACTACTAAAGGTACTGATAAACACCACTACTACTGATAAACACCATTACTACTGATAAACACCATTACTAAAAATACTGATAAACACCACTACTAAAGGTACTGATAAACACCATTACTACTGATAAACACCACTACTAAAGGTACTGATAAACACCACTACTACTGATAAACACCACTACTAAAGGTACTGATAAACACCACTACTACTGATAAACACCACTACTACTGATAAACACCACTACTACTGATAAACACCACTACTAAAGGTACTGATAAACACCATTACTACTGATAAACACCACTACTAAAGGTACTGATAAACACCATTAATACTGATAAACACCACTACTAAAGGTACTGATAAACACCATTACTAAAGGTACTGATAAACACCACTACTAAAGGTACTGATAAACACCACTACTAAAGGTACTGATAAACACCACTACTACTGATAAACACCATTACTACTGATAAACACCACTACTAAAGGTACTGATAAACACCATTACTACTGATAAACACCACTACTAAAGGTACTGATAAACACCATTACTAAAGGTACTGATAAACACCACTACTAAAGGTACTGATAAACACCACTACTAAAGGTACTGATAAACACCACTACTACTGATAAACACCATTACTACTGATAAACACCACTACTACTGATAAACACCACTACTAAAGGTACTGATAAACACCACTACTAAAGGTACTGATAAACACCACTACTAAAGGTACTGATAAACACCACTACTACTGATAAACACCATTACTACTGATAAACACCACTACTACTGATAAACACCACTACTACTGATAAACACCATTACTACTGACAAACACCACTACTAAAGGTACTGATACACACCATTACTAAAGGTATTGATAAACACCACTACTAAAGGTATTGATAAACACCACTACTAAAGGTACTGATAAACACCATTACTAAAGGTATTGATAAACACCACTACTAAAGGTACTAATAAACACCACTACTACTGATAAACATCACTACTAAAGGTACTGATAAACACCACTACTAAAGGTACTGATAAACACCATTACTAAAGGTATTGATAAACACCACTACTAAAGGTACTGATAAACACCACTACTACTGATAAACACCACTACTAAATGTACTGATAAACACCATTACTAAAGGTACTGATAAACACCACTACTAAAGGTACTGATAAACACCACTACTAAAGGTACTGATAAACACCATTACTAAAGGTATTGATAAACACCACTACTAAAGGTATTGATAAACAAGACTTCTAAATATTTTATTTGTTATTTCCAAAAACTGTCCTGCTGGAAAATCATTTTAGTTTGCATCTTAAGTGGAATATCCCTTTAATGCGGTTGTATTTAGAGTGTAATATTCCTTTAACAAAAATCTAGATTGATAGTTTTCCCCAATGATTTACATTAAACTCTTGTATTATATTGAATGCCTGTGGTTTACCAGAGCGTCAATGTCGTCAGTAGGCTAGGTCACAGTCTGAGATGCCTAGAGCCTAGGTTGGCTACATGAAGGTCACAGTCTGAGATGCCTAGAGCCTAGGTTGGCTACATGAAGGTCACAGTCTGAGATGCCTAGAGCCTAGGTTGGCTACATGAAGGTCACAGTCTGAGATGCCTAGAGCCTAGGTTGGCTACATGTCACAGTCTGAGATGCCTAGAGCCTAGGTTGGCTACATGAAAGTCACAGTCTGAGATGCCTAGAGCCTAGGTTGGCTACATGAAGGTCACAGTCTGAGATGCCTAGAGCCTAGGTTGGCTACATGTCACAGTCTGAGATACCTAGAGCCTAGGTTGGCTACATGAAGGTCACAGTCTGAGATGCCTAGAGCCTAGGTTGGCTACATGTCACAGTCTGAGATGCCTAGAGCCTAGGTTGGCTACATGAAGGTCACAGTCTGAGATGCCTAGAGCCTAGGTTGGCTACATGTCACAGTCTGAGATGCCTAGAGCCTAGGTTGGCTACATGAAGGTCACAGTCTAAGATGCCTAGAATCTATGTTGGCTACATGAAGGTCACAGTCTGAGATGCCTAGAGCCTAGGTTGGCTACATGAAGGTCACAGTCTGAGATGCCTAGAGCCTAGGTTGGCTACATGAAGGTCACAGTCTGAGATGCCTAGAGCCTAGGTTGGCTACATGAAGGTCAGAGTCTGAGATGCCTAGAGCCTAGGTTGGCTACATGAAGGTCACAGTCTGAGATCCCTAGAGCCTAGGTTGGCTACATGAAGGTCACAGTCTAAGATGCCTAGAGCCTAGGTTGGCTACATGAAGGTCACAGTCTGAGATGCCTAGAGCCTAGGTTGGCTACATGAAGGTCACAGTCTGAGATGCCTAGAGCCTAGGTTGGCTACATGTCACAGTCTGAGATGCCTAGAGCCTAGGTTGGCTACATGAAGGTCACAGTCTGAGATGCCTAGAGCCTAGGTTGGCTACATGAAGGTCACAGTCTGAGATGCCTAGAGCCTAGGTTGGCTACATGAAGGTCACAGTCTGAGATGCCTAGAGCCTAGGTTGGCTACATGTCACAGTCTGAGATGCCTAGAGCCTAGGTTGGCTACATGAAGGTCACAGTCTGAGATGCCTAGAGCCTAGGTTGGCTACATGAAGGTCACAGTCTGAGATGCCTAGAGCCTAGGTTGGCTACATGAAGGTCACAGTCTGAGATGCCTAGAGCCTAGGTTGGCTACATGAAGGTCACAGTCTGAGATGCCTAGAGCCTAGGTTGGCTACATGAATGAAATGTGGGCCTAGATTCAATCAGGTCAAGCGCTAACTGGCGATAGCAAACACCCTCATTTGACTGTGTTGGAGGTGGAACTGCGTTGGAGCCGTCAAAGTGGTGAGCAGCTGCTCTTGCAATCATTGTCACAAAGCCACACCCCTCCCACTCCTGTTAGAAGTTCCCAAACCCCTCCCACTCCTGTTAGAAGTTCCCACACCCCTCCCACTCCAGATAGAAGTTCCCACACCCCTCCCACTCCTGTTAGACGTTCCCACACCCCTCCCACTCCTGTTAGAAGTTCCCACACCCCTCCCACTCCTGTTAGAAGTTCCCAAACCCCTCCCACCCCTGTTAGAAGTTCCCAAACCCCTCCCACTCCAGTTAGAAGTTCCCACACCCCTCCCACTCCTGTTAGAAGTTCCCAAACCCCTCCCACTCCTGTTAGAAGTTCCCACACCCCTCCCACTCCTGTTAGAAGTTCCCACACCCCTCCCACTCCTGTTAGAAGTTCCCACACCCCTCCCACTCCTGTTAGAAGTTCCGAAGGAGAAAGTGTAGCTGTATAGAAAAAATGACGCTCAAATGGAGAAATCTACCATTTCTATCATCTTAATGGAGGTGTAGAATACATCTCACATTCCTGTATTCAAACTTGTAAACAAGGCTGCATGGGCGTCCTGTTAATGTGACTCCTTGTAGTAAATTACAATGTCTGCTTTAGTTATAATGTCGGGAGGCACTTGTGGATTTGATAGTTCTAACACAGTTCCGCCTCTGACATCTTCAAAACAACAGGTGTGTGGATGTCGGCTAAAGCGATTGAAACAAGCCCCTGATTGAAACAAGCCCCTGATTGAAATGAGCCTCTGATTGAAATGAGCCCCTGATTGAAACGAGCCCCTGATTGAAACGAGCCCCTGATTGAAACGAGCCCCTGATTGAAACAAGCCCCTAATTGAAACGATCCCCTGATTGAAACAAGCCCCTGATTGAAATGAGCCCTTGATTGAAACGAGCCCCTGATTGAAACGAGCCCCTGATTGAAACGAGCCCCTGATTGAAACGAGCCCCTGATTGAAACGAGCCCCTGATTGAAACGAGCCCTTGGTGAATTGATTACAATAGAGATAAGTGAGGGAAAATAATTTAATTCAACAAATTGATGTTGGGTTATACTTTGAGTGGACTGTCGCTTTAAAATAACACTACGTTCATAGATGATGGACTATCAAAATAAATCAACTTTCATCCTGTATACATTGTTTCCATTGAGTGTCAGTGTCGTCAGCACAATTAGCTCACAATTGGAGACATGAGTCAGATTGAGATGTAACACGTCTCAAGGGGGAATATAAGGGACAGAAGCCACTGTCAAACATGATCCGCTTCTGAGCCACTTCTGATCCACTTATGTAAACACTGAAGAGCAAACACACAGAGCAGTAGGCCAATACAGCAATCCTACCACACTGATGTTCTTATTCTCTCTCTCTCTCTCTCTCTCTCTCTCTCTCTCTCTCTTACTCTCTCTCTCGCTCTCTCTCTCTCTCTCTCTCTCTCTCTCTCATTCTCTCAAATACACAATGGCGCAAACATGCATCTCATCTTTCTCTCCTCAATCCATGTTTCTTTATCGATCCTCTCTTCATTCTCTTTTCTCTACCTCTATCACCCCCCCCCCCCTTTACCGTAACATTATTTTCTCCCTCTGTCTGTTCCTCTGTTGATCTCCCCATGTCCTAATCCTTCTCTCTCTATCTCCCTCTCTGCGTCACTCCCACACTCTCTCTGTCACTTTCGCTCTCCCTATCTCGCCCTCATTCTCTCTATCTCGCCCTCTCTCTTTTTCTGTCTCTCCCTCTTTCTCCACCAGTCTCATGTCTAATCAGTGTATCAGTGCTGCTGTCTCTCTGCAGGGGAGGCTGAATTATTGATCTGCAGGCCAGGATTGAGAGAAAGGGAAGAGGTAACAGCAGGGAGAGAAAAGGGTGGGAAAAGAGTATGTGAGAGAGAGAGGGAGAGAGAGAGAGAGAGAGAGACAGAAGTCAAATGTCTACTGTTTGCTGGTGATCTGGTGCTTCTGTCACCAATCAACGAGGGCCTACAGCAACACCTAAATCTTCTGCATATATTCTGCCAGACCTGGGCCCTGACAGTAAATCTCAGTAAGACCAAAATAATGGTGTTCCAAAAAAAGGTCCAGTCGCCAGGACCAAAAATACAAATTCCATCTAGACACCGTTGCCCTAGAGCACACAGAAAACTATACATACCTTGGCCTAAACATCAGAGCCACAGGTAACTTCCACAAAGCTGTGAACGATCTGAGAGACAAGGCAAGAAGGGTATTTTATGCCATCAAAAGGAACAATTTGACATACCAATTAGGATCTAGCTACAAATACTTGAATCAGTTGTGAGGTCTGGGGCCCACTCACCAACCAAGAATTCACTAAATGGGACAAACACCAAATTGAGACTGCATGCAGAATTCTGCAAAAATATCCTCTGTGTACAACGTAGAACACCAAATAATGCCTGCAGAGCACAATTAGGCCGATACCCACTAATTATCAAAATCCAGAAAAGAACTGTTAAATTCTACAACAACCTAAAAGGAAGCGACTCTCAAACCTTCAATTACAAAGCCATCACCTACAGAGAGACGAACCTAGAGAAGAGTCCCCTAAGCAAGCTGGTCCTGGGGCTCTGTTAACAAACACAAACACACCCCACAGAGCCCCAGGACAGCAGCACAATTAGACCCAACCAAATCATGAGAAAACAAAAAGATAATTACTTGACACATTGGAAAGAATAAAAACCTCCAGAGTAAACTAGAATGCTATTTGGCCCTAAACAGAGAGTACACAGTGGCAGAACACCTGACCACTGTGACTGACCCAAACCTAAGGAAAGCTTTGACTATGTACAGACTCAGTGAGCATAGCCTTGCTATTGAGAAAGGCCGCCATCACATTGTTACCACACTGTATACATAATATGATAATGTCTTTATTCTTTTGGAACTTCTGTGAGTGTAATGTTTACTGTTCATTTTTATTGCTTATTTCACTTTTGTATATTATCTACGTCAATTGCTTTGGCAATGTTAACACGTTTCCCATGCCAATAAAGCCCCTTGATTAAAGAGAGAAAAAGAGAGAAAGAGAGAGAGAGAGAGAGAGAGAGAGAGATGCACCTTCTAACATCCTGTATGACCATATTAGAGACACAAATGTCCCTCAGTTAGAAAACAAACCCGATTTTGATAAACTTCCATATCTCTGGGTAAAATAACAGTGTGCCATCACAGCAATATTTGTGACCTGTTGCCACAAGAAAAGGGCAACCTGTGAAGAACAAACACCGTTGTAAATACAACCCATATTTATGCATATTTATTTCCCCTGTTGTAATTTAACTATATGTACTGTACATCGTTATAACACTGTATAATATGACTTGTGTAATGTCTTTATTCTTTTGGAACATGTGTGTAATGAAGAGTTGTTAGTGTAATGCAGAGTGGTTAGTGTAATGCAGAGTGGTTAGTGTCATGTAGAGTGGTTAGTGTAATGCAGAGTGGTTAGTGTAATGAAGAGTGGTTAGTGTAATGGAGAGTGGTTAGTGTAATGTAGAGTGGTTAGTGTAATGCAGAGTGGTTAGTGTAATGAAGAGTGGTTAGTGTAATGGAGAGTGGTTAGTGTAATGGAGAGTGGTTAGTGTAATGGAGAGTGGTTAGTGTAATGCAGAGTGGTTAGTGTCATGTAGAGTGGTTAGTGTAATGCAGAGTGGTTAGTGTAATGCAGAGTGGTTAGTGTAATGGAGAGTGGTTAGTGTAATGCAGAGTGGTTAGTGTAATGCAGAGTGGTTAGTGTAATGGAGAGTGGTTAGTGTAATGGAGAGTGGTTAGTGTAATGCAGAGTGGTTAGTGTCATGTAGAGTGGTTAGTGTAATGCAGAGTGGTTAGTGTAATGGAGAGTGGTTAGTGTCATGTAGAGTGGTTAGTGTAATGCAGAGTGGTTAGTGTAATGGAGAGTGGTTAGTGTAATGGAGAGTGGTTAGTGTAATGCAGAGTGGTTAGTGTAATGAAGAGTGGTTAGTGTCATGTAGAGTGGTTAGTGTAATGCAGAGTGGTTAGTGTAATGGAGAGTGGTTAGTGTCATGTAGAGTGGTTAGTGTAATGCAGAGTGGTTAGTGTAATGGAGAGTGGTTAGTGTAATGGAGAGTGGTTAGTGTAATGCAGAGTGGTTAGTGTAATGGAGAGTGGTTAGTGTAATGGAGAGTGGTTAGTGTCATGGAGAGTGGTTAGTGTCATGTAGAGTGGTTAGTGTAATGGAGAGTGGTTAGTGTAATGAAGAGTGGTTAGTGTAATGCAGAGTGGTTAGTGTAATGCAGAGTGGTTAGTGTAATGAAGAGTGGTTAGTGTAATGGAGAGTGGTTAGTGTAATGAAGAGTGGTTAGTGTAATGGAGAGTGGTTAGTGTCATGTAGAGTGGTTAGTGTAATGGAGAGTGGTTAGTGTAATGGAGAGTGGTTAGTGTAATGCAGAGTGGTTAGTGTAATGAAGAGTGGTTAGTGTAATGGAGAGTGGTTAGTGTAATGAAGAGTGGTTAGTGTAATGGAGAGTGGTTAGTGTCATGTAGAGTGGTTAGTGTAATGTAGAGTGGTTAGTGTAATGAAGAGTGGTTAGTGTAATGCAGAGTGGTTAGTGTAATGAAGAGTGGTTAGAGTAATGGAGAGTGGTTAGTGTCATGTAGAGTGGTTAGTGTAATGAAGAGTGGTTAGTGTAATGGAGAGTGGTTAGTGTCATGTAGAGTGGTTAGTGTAATGAAGAGTGGTTAGTGTAGTGAAGAGTGGTTAGTGTAATGAAGAGTGTTTAGTGTCATGAAGAGTGGTTAGTGTAATGAAGAGTGGTTAGTGTAATGGAGAGTGGTTAGTGTCATGGAGAGTGGTTAGTGTAATGAAG
This sequence comes from Oncorhynchus mykiss, assembly GCF_057628025.1. Classification (NCBI taxonomy): domain Eukaryota; kingdom Metazoa; phylum Chordata; class Actinopteri; order Salmoniformes; family Salmonidae; genus Oncorhynchus; species Oncorhynchus mykiss. The sequence goes on along the minus strand of NC_143034.1, from coordinate 18,448,895 downwards.
AGTGGTTAGTGTAATGAAGAGTGGTTAGTGTAATGAAGAGTGGTTAGTGTAATGGAGAGTGGTTAGTGTAATGAAGAGTGGTTAGTGTAATGAAGAGTGGTTAGTGTAATGGAGAGTGGTTAGTGTCATGAAGAGTGGTTAGTGTCATGAAGAGTGGTTAGTGTAATGAAGAGTGGTTAGTGTAATGGAGAGTGGTTAGTGTAATGGAGAGTGGTTAGTGTAATGAAGAGTGGTTAGTGTCATGAAGAGTGGTTAGTGTAATGGAGAGTGGTTAGTGTAATGGAGAGTGGTTAGTGTAATGGAGAGTGGTTAGTGTAATGCAGAGTGGTTAGTGTCATGTAGAGTGGTTAGTGTAATGGAGAGTGGTTAGTGTAATGGAGAGTGGTTAGTGTAATGAAGAGTGGTTAGTGTCATGAAGAGTGGTTAGTGTAATGCAGAGTGGTTAGTGTCATGTAGAGTGGTTAGTGTAATGCAGAGTGGTTAGTGTCATGTAGAGTGGTTAGTGTAATGAAGAGTGGTTAGTGTCATGAAGAGTGGTTAGTGTAATGCAGAGTGGTTAGTGTCATGTAGAGTGGTTAGTGTAATGGAGAGTGGTTAGTGTAATGAAGAGTGGTTAGTGTAATGGAGAGTGGTTAGTGTAATGGAGAGTGGTTAGTGTCATGAAGAGTGGTTAGTGTCATGAAGAGTGGTTAGTGTCATGTAGAGTGGTTAGTGTCATGAAGAGTGGTTAGTGTCATGTAGAGTGGTTAGTGTAATGGAGAGTGGTTAGTGTAATGGAGAGTGGTTAGTGTCATGAAGAGTGGTTAGTGTCATGAAGAGTGGTTAGTGTAATGGAGAGTGGTTAGTGTCATGAAGAGTGGTTAGTGTAATGGAGAGTGGTTAGTGTCATGAAGAGTGGTTAGTGTAATGGAGAGTGGTTAGTGTAATGGAGAGTGGTTAGTGTCATGAAGAGTGGTTAGTGTCATGAAGAGTGGTTAGTGTAATGGAGAGTGGTTAGTGTAATGAAGAGTGGTTAGTGTAATGGAGAGTGGTTAGTGTCATGAAGAGTGGTTAGTGTAATGGAGAGTGGTTAGTGTCATGAAGAGTGGTTAGTGTAATGGAGAGTGGTTAGTGTAATGGAGAGTGGTTAGTGTAATGAAGAGTGGTTAGTGTCATGAAGAGTGGTTAGTGTAATGGAGAGTGGTTAGTGTCATGAAGAGTGGTTAGTGTAATGGAGAGTGGTTAGTGTCATGAAGAGTGGTTAGTGTAATGGAGAGTGGTTAGTGTAATGGAGAGTGGTTAGTGTCATGAAGAGTGGTTAGTGTAATGGAGAGTGGTTAGTGTCATGAAGAGTGGTTAGTGTAATGGAGAGTGGTTAGTGTCATGGAGAGTGGTTAGTGTAATGAAGAGTGGTTAGTGTCATGAAGAGTGGTTAGTGTAATGGAGAGTGGTTAGTGTCATGAAGAGTGGTTAGTGTAATGGAGAGTGGTTAGTGTCATGAAGAGTGGTTAGTGTAATGGAGAGTGGTTAGTGTAATGGAGAGTGGTTAGTGTCATGAAGAGTGGTTAGTGTAATGTTTACTGTTAATTTTGATTGTTTATTTCACTTTGTATATTATCTACCTCACTTGCTTTGGCAATGTTAACACATGTTTCCCATGACAATAAAGCCCCTTGAATTGAATTGAGAGAAAGTCAGGAGGGAGAGTGGAAGAGAGAACGGTTATAAGGGGAATATGGGGGAGATGAAGTAGCGATCATAGTAAGCGGATAAACATTTTAAAAGGGGAAGTGACATGAAAGACAGATGAAGGGAGAAGAATTGAGGGATGAAAGGCTGGAGGAAGGGGAAAGATTAAGGTCTTGTTCTACCATAGCCCTGTCTATATAGGTTTTACCATAGCCCTGTCTATGTAGGTTTTACCATAGCCCTGTCTATATAGGTTTTACCATAGCCCTGTCTATATAGGTTTTACCATAGCCCTGTCTATATAGTCCTGTCTATGTAGGTTTTACCATAGCCCTGTCTATATAGGTTTTACCATAGCCCTGTCTATATAGGTTTTACCATAGCCCTGTCTATATAGGTTTTACCATAGCCCTGTCTATATAGTCCTGTCTATGTAGGTTTTACCATAGCCCTGTCTATATAGGTTTTACCATAGCCCTGTCTATATAGGTTTTACCATAGTCCTGTCTATATAGGTTTTACCATAGTCCTGTCTATGTAGGTTTTACCATAGCCCTGTCTATATAGGTTTTACCATAGCCCTGTCTATATAGGTTTTACCATAGCCCTGTCTATATAGGTTTTACCATAGCCCTGTCTATATAGGTTTTACCATAGTCCTGTCTATATAGGTTTTACCATAGTCCTGTCTATATAGGTTTTACCATAGTCCTGTCTATATAGGTTTAATCATAGCCCTGTCTATATAGGTTTTACCATCTGCCCTGTCTATGTAGTCCTGTCTATATAGGTTTTACCATAGCCCTGTCTATATAGGTTTTACCATAGCCCTGTCTATATAGGTTTTACCATAGTCCTGTCTATATAGGTTTTACCATAGTCCTGTCTATATAGGTTTTACCATAGTCCTGTCTATATAGGTTTAATCATAGCCCTGTCTATATAGGTTTTACCATAGCCCTGTCTATATAGGTTTTACCACCTGCCCTGTCTATGTAGTCCTGTCTATATAGGTTTTACCATAGCCCTGTCTATATAGGTTTTACCATAGCCCTGTCTATATAGGTTTTACCATAGTCCTGTCTATATAGGTTTTATCATAGCCCTGTCTATGTAGGTTTTACCATAGCCCTGTCTATATAGGTTTTACCATAGTCCTGTCTATATAGGTTTTATCATAGCCCTGTCTATGTAGGTTTTACCATAGCCCTGCCTATGTAGGTTTTATCATAGCCCTGTCTATGTAGTCCTGTCTATATAGGTTTTATCATAGTCCTGTCTATATAGGTTTTACCATAGTCCTGTCTATATAGGTTTAATCATAGCCCTGTCTATGTAGTCCTGTCTATATAGGTTTTACCATAGTCCTGTCTATATAGGTTTTATCATAGTCCTGTCTATGTAGGTTTTACCATAGCCCTGTCTATATAGGTTTTACCATAGCCCTGTCTATATAGGTTTTACCATAGTCCTGTCTATGTAGGTTTTATCATAGCCCTGTCTATGTAGGTTTTATCATAGCCCTGTCTATATAGTCCTGTCTATGTAGGTTTTACCATAGCCCTGTCTATGTAGGTTTTACCATAGCCCTGTCTATGTAGGTTTTATCATAGCCCTGTCTATGTAGGTTTTACCATAGCCCTGTCTATGTAGGTTTTACCATAGCCCTGTCTATGTAGGTTTTATCATAGCCCTGTCTATGTAGGTTTTACCATAGCCCTGTCTATGTAGGTTTTATCATAGCCCTGTCTATGTAGGTTTTACCATAGCCCTGTCTATATAGGTTTTACCATAGCCCTGTCTATATAGGTTTTACCATAGCCCTGTCTATGTAGGTTTTATCATAGCCCTGTCTATGTAGGTTTTACCATAGCCCTGTCTATGTAGGTTTTACCATAGCCCTGTCTATGTAGGTTTTACCATAGCCCTGTCTATATAGGTTTTACCATAGCCCTGTCTATGTAGGTTCTACCATAGCCATGCCTATGTAGGTTCTACCATAGCCATGCCTATGTAGGTTTTACCATCTGCCCTGTCTATGTAGGTTCTACCATAGCCCTGTCTATGTAGGTTCTACCATAGCCATGCCTATGTAGGTTTTACCATAGCCATGCCTATGTAGGTTTTATCATAGCCCTGTCTATGTAGGTTCTACCATAGCCCTGTCTATGTAGGTTTTACCATAGCCCTGTCTATGTAGGTTCTACCATAGCCCTGTCTATATAGGTTTTACCATAGCCCTGTCTATATAGTCCTGTCTATGTAGGTTTTACCATAGCCCTGTCTATATAGGTTTTACCATAGCCCTGTCTATATAGGTTTTACCATAGCCCTGTCTATATAGGTTTTACCATAGTCCTGTCTATATAGCCCTGTCTATATAGGTTTTACCATAGTCCTGTCTATGTAGGTTTTACCATAGCCCTGTCTATATAGGTTTTACCATAGCCCTGTCTATATAGGTTTTACCATAGCCCTGTCTATATAGGTTTTACCATAGCCCTGTCTATATAGGTTTTACCATAGTCCTGTCTATATAGGTTTTACCATAGTCCTGTCTATATAGGTTTTACCATAGTCCTGTCTATATAGGTTTAATCATAGCCCTGTCTATATAGGTTTTACCATCTGCCCTGTCTATGTAGTCCTGTCTATATAGGTTTTACCATAGCCCTGTCTATATAGGTTTTACCATAGCCCTGTCTATATAGGTTTTACCATAGTCCTGTCTATATAGGTTTTACCATAGTCCTGTCTATATAGGTTTTACCATAGTCCTGTCTATATAGGTTTAATCATAGCCCTGTCTATATAGGTTTTACCATCTGCCCTGTCTATGTAGTCCTGTCTATATAGGTTTTACCATAGTCCTGTCTATATAGGTTTTATCATAGCCCTGTCTATGTAGGTTTTACCATAGCCCTGCCTATGTAGGTTTTATCATAGCCCTGTCTATGTAGTCCTGTCTATATAGGTTTTATCATAGTCCTGTCTATATAGGTTTTACCATAGTCCTGTCTATATAGGTTTAATCATAGCCCTGTCTATGTAGTCCTGTCTATATAGGTTTTACCATAGTCCTGTCTATATAGGTTTTATCATAGTCCTGTCTATGTAGGTTTTACCATAGCCCTGTCTATATAGGTTTTACCATAGCCCTGTCTATATAGGTTTTACCATAGTCCTGTCTATGTAGGTTTTATCATAGCCCTGTCTATGTAGGTTTTATCATAGCCCTGTCTATATAGTCCTGTCTATGTAGGTTTTACCATAGCCCTGTCTATGTAGGTTTTACCATAGCCCTGTCTATGTAGGTTTTATCATAGCCCTGTCTATGTAGGTTTTACCATAGCCCTGTCTATGTAGGTTTTACCATAGCCCTGTCTATATAGGTTTTATCATAGCCCTGTCTATGTAGGTTTTACCATAGCCCTGTCTATATAGGTTTTACCATAGCCCTGTCTATGTAGGTTTTACCATAGCCCTGTCTATATAGGTTTTACCATAGCCCTGTCTATATAGGTTTTACCATAGCCCTGTCTATGTAGGTTTTATCATAGCCCTGTCTATGTAGGTTTTACCATAGCCCTGTCTATGTAGGTTTTACCATAGCCCTGTCTATGTAGGTTTTACCATAGCCCTGTCTATATAGGTTTTACCATAGCCCTGTCTATGTAGGTTCTACCATAGCCATGCCTATGTAGGTTCTACCATAGCCATGCCTATGTAGGTTTTACCATCTGCCCTGTCTATGTAGGTTCTACCATAGCCCTGTCTATGTAGGTTCTACCATAGCCATGCCTATGTAGGTTTTACCATAGCCATGCCTATGTAGGTTTTATCATAGCCCTGTCTATGTAGGTTCTACCATAGCCCTGTCTATGTAGGTTTTACCATAGCCCTGTCTATGTAGGTTCCACCATAGCCATGCCTATGTAGGTTTTATCATAGCCCTGTCTATGTAGGTACTGTATCTTATGGTGGTTCAGGGAGCACAAAGCCTTCCTACAGATTTGCTATAGTAAATCACTTCAACACTGGGTCCCTGTGAGTGCTTATTTTCATGTATTAATGATCCCCATTAGTTCCTGCCATGGCAGCAGCTACTCTTCTGGGGTCCAGTAACATTAAGGCAGATATACGCAATTCAAAATATTACATGACATTACATTTCATAACACTTTTCACGGCACATTAAGTGTGTTCCCTCAGGCCACTACTCTACTATCACATCTCTACAGTACAACATCCTGTGTACGTGTGTGTAGAGTGTGTGTCTTATCATGTGTATGTGTGTCTGTGCCTGTGTGTCTCTTCACAGTCCCAGCTGTTCCATAAGGTGTATTTTATCTGTTTTACTGCTTGCATCAGTAACCTGATGTGGAATAGAGTTCCATGTACTCATGGCTCTATGTTATACTGTGCGCCTCCCATAGTCTGTTATTGAGGAATGTGAAGAGACCTCTGGTGACTTGTCTTGTGGGGTGTGCTGGGGTATGCTGGGTATCTGAGCTGTGTGCTAGTAGTTTATGTTATTGTTAGCTCTCTGTGTACTTTTAAGGGCCAGCCGTGCTGCCCTGTTCTGAGACAATTGTAATTTTCCCAGGTCCCTCTTTGTGGCACCTGACAACACTACTGAACAGTAGTCCAGGTGTGACAAAACTAGAGTCTGTAGGACCTGACAACACTACTGAACAGTAGTCCAGGTGCGACAAAACTAGAGTCTGTAGGACCTGACAACACTACTGAACAGTAGTCCAGGTGTGACAACACTAGAGTCTGTAGGACCTGACAACACTACTGAACAGTAGTCCAGGTGTGACAAAACTAGAGTCTGTAGGACCTGACAACACTACTGAACAGTAGTCCAGGTGTGACAAAACTAGAGTCTGTAGGACCTGCCTTGTTGATAGTGCTGTTAAGAAGGCAGAGAAGCACTTTATTATGGACAGACTTCTCCCCATCTTAGCTACTGTTGTATCAACATGTTTTGACCATGACAGTTTAGTCACCTCAACTTTCCACATAATTTATTACATGATTTAGTTGAGGTTTATTGTTTTAGTGAATAATTTTTCCCACATACAATGCTTTTAGTTTTTAAAATATTTAGGGCTGACTTATTCCTTGCCACCCATTCTGAAACAAACCACAGCTCTTCATTAAGTGTTGCAGTGATTTCACTCTCTGTAGTAGCTGGCGTCAATAGTGTTGAGTCATTCAGACAGCTGAACCCTGATTCTACCTGGATCGTGTTGGGGAGGCTTCCATTAAAGAACACCCTCTGTGATCTGTTAGACAGGTAGACAGGGGGTAGAAGCCATAACAGATATGTTTTTCCATCAGCAGAATATGATCGATACTGTCATTAAAGTAAACAGCTTTTTATCAGCAATTTGTAACGGTTGTCGTCTGGAGACAGAGAGGAGGACCAAGGTGCAGCGTGGTAAGTGTCCATATTTTAAATATTTGAAGGAACACTGAAAACAAAAAACAACCAACGAACAATCCTGTAAGGTGCAACACAACACTAAACAGAATATAACCACCCACAAAACACAATGGAAAACAGGCTACCTAATTATGATTCTCAATCAGGGACAACGATTGACAGCTGCCAAACACAGAAATAGAAAATCATAAACAAACTAACATAGACAACCCACCCAACTCACGCCCTGACCATACTAAAACTAACATAGACAACCCACCCAACTCACGCCCTGACCATACTAAAACTAACATAGACAACCCACCCAACTCACGCCCTGACCATACTAAAACTAACATAGACAACCCACCCAACTCACGCCCTGACCATACTAAAACTAACATAGACAACCCACCCAACTCACGCCCTGACCATACTAAAACTAACATAGACAACCCACCCAACTCACGCCCTGACCATACTAAAACTAACATAGACAACCCACCCAACTCACGCCCTGACCATACTAAAACTAACATAGACAACCCACCCAACTCACGCCCTGACCATACTAAAACTAACATAGACAACCCACCCAACTCACGCCCTGACCATACTAAAACAAACATAGACAACCCACCCAACTCACGCCCTGACCATACTAAAACTAACATAGACAACCCACCCAACTCACGCCCTGACCATACTAAAACGAACATAGACAACCCACCCAACTCACGCCCTGACCATACTAAAACTAACATAGACAACCCACCCAACTCACGCCCTGACCATACTAAAACTAACATAGACAACCCACCCAACTCACGCCCTGACCATACTAAAACTAACATAGACAACCCACCCAACTCACGCCCTGACCATACTAAAACTAACATAGACAACCCACCCAACTCACGCCCTGACCATACTAAAACTAACATAGACAACCCACCCAACTCACGCCCTGACCATACTAAAACTAACATAGACAACCGACCCAACTCACGCCCTGACCATACTAAAACTAACATAGACAACCCACCCAACTCACGCCCTGACCATACTAAAACTAACATAGACAACCCACCCAACTCACGCCCTGACCATACTAAAACAAACATAGACAACCCACCCAACTCACGCCCTGACCATACTAAAACTAACATAGACAACCCACCCAACTCACGCCCTGACCATACTAAAACTAACATAGACAACCCACCCAACTCATGCCCTGACCATACTAAAACTAACATAGACAACCCACCCAACTCACGCCCTGACCATACTAAAACTAACATAGACAACCCACCCAACTCACGCCCTGACCATACTAAAACTAACATAGACAACCCACCCAACTCACGCCCTGACCATACTAAAACTAACATAGACAACCCACCCAACTCACGCCCTGACCATACTAAAACTAACATAGACAACCCACCCAACTCACGCCCTGACCATACTAAAACTAACATAGACAACCCACCCAACTCACGCCCTGACCATACTAAAACTAACATAGACAACCCACCCAACTCACGCCCTGACCATACTAAAACAAACATAGACAACCCACCCAACTCACGCCCTGACCATACTAACACAAACATAGACAACCCACCCAACTCACGCCCTGACCATACTAAAACTAACATAGACAACCCACCCAACTCACGCCCTGACCATACTAAAACTAACATAGACAACCCACCCAACTCACGCCCTGACCATACTAAAACTAACATAGACAACCCACCCAACTCACGCCCTGACCATACTAAAACTAACATAGACAACCCACCCAACTCACGCCCTGACCATACTAAAACTAACATAGACAACCCACCCAACTCACGCCCTGACCATACTAAAACTAACATAGACAACCCACCCAACTCACGCCCTGACCATACTAAAACTAACATAGACAACCCACCCAACTCACACCCTGACCATACTAAAACTAACATAGACAACCCACCCAACTCACGCCCTGACCATACTAAAACTAACATAGACAACCCACCCAACTCACGCCCTGACCATACTAAAACTAACATAGACAACCCACCCAACTCACGCCCTGACTATACTAAAACTAACATAGACAACCCACCCAACTCACGCCCTGACCATACTAAAACTAACATAGACAACCCACCCAACTCACGCCCTGATCATACTAAAACTAACATAGACAACACACCCAACTCACACCCTGACCATACTAAAACTAACATAGACAACCCACCCAACTTACGCCCTGACCATACTAACACAAACATAGACAACCCACCCAACTCACGCCCTGACCATACTAAAACAAACATAGACAACCCACCCAACTCACGCCCTGACCATACTAAAACTAACATAGACAACCCACCCAACTCACGCCCTGACCATACTAAAACTAACATAGACAACCCACCCAACTCACGCCCTGACCATACTAAAACTAACATAGACAACCCACCCAACTCACGCCCTGACCATACTAAAACTAACATAGACAACCCACCCAACTCACGCCCTGACCATACTAAAACTAACATAGACAACCCACCCAACTCACGCCCTGACCATACTAAAACAAACATAGACAACCCACCCAACTCACGCCCTGACCATACTAAAACTAACATAGACAACCCACCCAACTCACGCCCTGACCATACTAAAACTAACATAGACAACCCACCCAACTCACGCCCTGACCATACTAAAACTAACATAGACAACCCACCCAACTCACGCCCTGACCATACTAAAACAAACATAGACAACCCACCCAACTCACGCCCTGACCATACTAAAACAAACATAGACAACCCACCCAACTCACGCCCTGACCATACTAAAACTAACATAGACAACCCACCCAACTCACGCCCTGACCATACTAACACAAACATAGACAACCCACCCAACTCACGCCCTGACCATACTAAAACTAACATAGACAACCCACCCAACTCACGCCCTGACCATACTAACACAAACATAGACAACCCACCCAACTCACGCCCTGACTATACTAAAACTAACATAGACAACCCACCCAACTCACGCCCTGACCATACTAAAACAAAAGACAAAACAAAGGAACTAAGGTCAGAACGTGACACAATTTCTCTCAGCCAATAATCAGTAATGCTGAAAGTCTTGTCAATTTGTTTACAGTATAATAACATTGTATCTGGTCAAACACAATTTTTTCCAGAAGTTTACTAAGGTTGGTAACCGGCTGATTGATGGGCTATTTGAGCCAGTAAAGGGGGCTTTACTATTCTTGGGTAGCGTAATGACTTTAGCCTCCCTCCAGGCCTGAGGGCACACACTCTCTAGTAGGCTTAAATTGAAGATGTGGCAAATAGCAGTGGCAATATCATCCGCTATTATCCTCAGTAATTTTCCATTCAAGTTGTCAGACCCCGGTGGCTTGTCATCGTTGATAGACAATAATCATTTTTCACCTCTTCCACACTCACTTTATGGAATTAAAAATTACAAATCATCAAATCTTCAATCTTTCATAATTTGATCAGTTGTTATACTTGGATGTGTAATGTCAGCATTTGTTACTGGCATATCATGCCTAAATTGCCTAATCTTGCCAATGAAAGAAATCATTAAAGTTATTGGCAACATCAGTGGGTTTTGTGTTGAATGAGCCATCTTATTCAATGAATGATAGAACTGAGTTTGCCTTTTTGCCCAAAATGTCACTTAAGGTGCTCCAAAGCTTTTTACTATTGTTCATTATGTAATTTATCTTTGTTTCATAGTGTAGTTCCTTTGTATTCAGTTTAGTCACATGATTTCTCAATTTGCAGAACGTTTGCCAATCGGTTGTGCAGCCAGACTTATTTGACATTCCTTTTGCCTCATCCAACTCAACCATCCATTTTTCAATTCCTCATCAGTCCACAGGGTTTTAACAGTTTTTACAGTCATTTTCTTAATGGGTGCTGCTTATTAGTAACTGGAATGAGTAATTTCCTAAATGTGTCAAGTGCAGCGTCTGGTTGAACCTCATTACACACCACAGACCAACAAATATTGGACAACATTGGAATCGCTGCAAATCTTATTGTATGACCTCTTATACACTATATTAGTTTTCCTAGATATGGCTACTATTGTGATCACTACATCCGTTGGATTTGGATACTGCTTTAAGGCACATTTCTGCAGCACTAGTAAAGGTGTGATCAATACATGTTGGTGATTGAATTCCTGTGCTGTTTGTAAATAGCCTGGTAGGTTGACTGATAACCTGCACCAGGTTGTAGGCAATGGTTACAGTGTGAAGCTTTTTCTTGAGTGGGCAACTTGACGAAAGCCAGTCAATATTTAAATAATCCAGAACATGTACCTCTCTGTTGATATCACAGACATTATCAAGCATTTTCCTGTCATCCAGAAACGGACCGTCAGCACTTGGTAGTCTATAGCAGCTTTGTGTGTGTGGGTGTGTGTATGTGCTTGTGTGGCTTCCTGCGTGTTTGCGTGTGTGTCTCTGTGTGTGTCAATAAACGTTGTGTGTGTGAAAAATGCAACCCATACAGTGCTTAACAGGGCCTAGAACATATAGCCCAATATTCCACCTGTCAACCAGTGGGAGGGAGAACATAATTTACCAGGACCTGATTTATGACACGACTCTTATGTAGCATCATTTAGTGGGGGATAATAACCACACCCCTCTCTTAATCCATCACTTTCTAGTAGCGTCCCAAATGGCACCCAGTTATCATACAGCACTTTCAGGAAGCATTCACGCTGCTGGACTTTTCCCACATTTTGTTGTGTTACAGCCTGCATTTAAACCGAATGTAAATTGTCACTGGCCTACAGAATACCCCATAATATTACCAGAGAGGAAGCAAACCGCTCAGGGATTTCACCATGAGGACAATGGTGACTTTAAAACAGTTACAGTTTAATGGCTGTGATGGGAGAAAACTGAGGATGGATCAACAGCATTATAGTTACTTCACAACACTAACCTAAATGACAGAGTGAAAAGGAAGTCTGTACAGAATAAAACATAATCCAAAACACGCATCCTGTTTGCAACAAGGCACTAAAGTAAAATGTTGAAGAATGTGGCAAAGAAATTAACTTTATGTCTTGGCAAATACAACACATCACTGAGAACCACTCTTCATTTTTTCAAGCATGGTGGTGGCTGTATCATGTTATCGGTATGCTTGTCAAAGGCAAGGACCAGGGAGTTTTTTAGGATACAAAGAAACGAAATAGAGCTAGGCAAAATCAGGAACCAGGCTATGAGGGGTGGCCAGTCCTCTTCTGGCTGTGCCGGGTGGAGATTATAACAGAACATGGCCAAGATGTTCAAATGTTCATAAATGACCAGCATGGTCAAATAATAATAATGACCAGCATGGTCAAATAATAATAATCACAGTAGTTGTCGAGGGTGCAGCAAGTCAGCACCTCAGGAGTAAATGTCAGTTGGCTTTTCATAGCCGATCATTAAGAGTCTCTCTACCACTCCTGCTGTCTCTAGAGAGTTGAAAACAGCATGTCTGGGACACGTAGCACGTCCAGTGAACAGGTCAGGATTCCATAGCCGCAGGCAGAACAGTTGAAACTGGAGCAGCAGCACGGCCAGGTGGACTGGGGACAGCAAGGAGTCCTCATGCCAGGTAGTCCTGAGGCATGGTCCTTGGGCTCAGGCCCTCCAAGAGAGAGAAAGAAAGAGAGAAATAGAGAGAGCATACTTAAATTCACACAGGACACCGGATAAGACAGAAGTACTCCAGATATAACAAACTGACCCTAGCCCTCTGACACATAAACTACTGCAGCATGAATACTGGAGGCTGAGACAGGAGGGGTCAGGAGACACTGTGGCCCCATCCGATGATACCCCTGGACAGGGCCAAACAGGAAGGATATAACCACACCCACTTTGCCAAGGCACAGCCCCACACCACTAGAGGGATATCTTCAACCACCAACTATTGTTGTCTCTGATTGGGAATCATACTTAGGCAGCCTGTTTTTCCACCTTAGTTGTGTGTGTAGATGGTGAGGGTGAGAATTATTATTATTGTTACACAACGAAATCTGAAGGCACTGTTGTGCACTACTTTTGACCAGAGCCCTATCCAAAGGAGTACATAGGAGATAGGATGCCATTTGGGAGGCAGTTGAGTTCTATACAAACCACTCACCCTTGAAGGAAAGCCTCCTGTTAATTAGAAAGATGTAAGAAAGTTCCCTCCTACACTTACCCACATATTCGCAGACGGGAACACACACGCTCTCACACACACACACACTTTTTATAGCTAGTAAGGAGCAAAGCAAGAAATTGGAATATTTAACGCCATGAGCTTCCTTCTTCCCTGTTACCCTCTCATATAACACTAGTGTGTGTGTGTGTGTGTGTGTGTGTGTGTGCGTGCGTGCGTGCGTGCGTGTGTGTGTGTGTGAAACCATTATATGACAGTAATATATGAGCAGCCCCAGGTAACAGCCATTATCCAGTTAGGGCTGCCTGTAGATGTACAAATGGTGGCCGGAGGTAAGTGTGTGAAGGTGTGAACGAGTGTCATGGAATTAGTGGTGAGAGTTCCATGGTGCATCTGGGATTTAATGTCATCTCTTATTCAAGGTTGATTAGCGGACGCCTTTTAAAATGTGAGATATTTATATAATTATTTTCTGCGAGGCATGTGTGTGTGTTTCTCTCTCTCTCTCTCTCTCTCCCTGTGTGTTTCTCTCTCTCTGTGTGTGTGTGATTTTTATTTATTTAACAGCTTCTTTCTGAGAAGAGGATTTTGTTTTGAATTAAAATATAACTCACATTATCCCACTGCCGATATTATGCAGAGTAATATTTGTCCTTCGTTCCCTTCAATCTTACCAGTGGCATGTTTCTTCGAAGGTGGAATGTTTCATCTAAGGTGGCGAGTTTCATCTAAGGTGGTATGTTTCATCTAAGGTGGCGAGTTTCATCTGAGGTGGCGAGTTTCATCTGAGGTGGAGTGTTCCATCTGAGGTGGCGTGTTTCTTCTAAGGAGGAGTGTTCCATCTAAGGTGGAGTGTTTCATCTAAGGTGGCGAGTTTCATCTAAGGTGGCGAGTTTCATCTAAGGTGGCGAGTTTCATCTAAGGTGGCGAGTTTCATCTAAGGTGGCGAGTTTCATCTAAGGTGGTGAGTTTCATCTAAGGTGGCGAGTTTCATCTGAGGTGGAGTGTTCCATCTGAGGTGGCGAGTTTCATCTAAGGTGGCGAGTTTCATCTAAGGTGGCGAGTTTCATCTAAGGTGGCGAGTTTCATCTGAGGTGGCGAGTTTCATCTAAGGTGGCGAGTTTCATCTAAGGTGGCGAGTTTCATCTAAGGTGGCGAGTTTCATCTGAGGTGGCGAGTTTCATCTAAGGTGGCGAGTTTCTTCTAAGGTGGCGAGTTTCATCTAAGGTGGCGAGTTTCATCTAAGGTGGCGAGTTTCATCTGAGGTGGCGAGTTTCATCTAAGGTGGCGAGTTTCATCTAAGGTGGCGAGTTTCATCTAAGGTGGCGAGTTTCATCTAAGGTGGCGAGTTTCATCTAAGGTGGCGAGTTTCATCTAAGGTGGCGAGTTTCATCTAAGGTGGCGAGTTTCATCTAAGGTGGCGAGTTTCATCTAAGGTGGCGAGTTTCATCTGAGGTGGCTGGTTTCATCTAAGGTGGCGAGTTTCATCTAAGGTGGCGAGTTTCATCTAAGGTGGCGAGTTTCATCTGAGGTGGCGAGTTTCATCTGAGGTGGCGAGTTTCATCTAAGGTGGCGAGTTTCATCTAAGGTGGCGAGTTTCATCTAAGGTGGCGAGTTTCATCTAAGGTGGCGAGTTTCATCTAAGGTGGCGAGTTTCATCTGAGGTGGCGAGTTTCATCTAAGGTGGCGAGTTTCATCTAAGGTGGCGAGTTTCATCTGAGGTGGCGTGTTTCTTCTAAGGTGGCTGGTTTCTTCTAAGGTGGCATGTTTCTGATAAGGTGGCTTGTTTCATCTAAGGTGGCATGTTTCTGATAAGGTGGCTTGTTTCATCTAAGGTGGCATGTTTCTTCAAGGGGGCTTGTTTCATCTAAGTTGGCATGTTTCATCTAAGGTGGCATGTCTCATCTAGAGTGATATGTGATCATCTCGAGTGGTATGCTTCATCTAGAGTGGTATGTTAAATCTAGAGTGGTATGCTTCATCTAGAGTGGTATGCTTCATCTAGAGTGGCATGTTAAATCTAGAGTGGCATGTTTCATCTAGAGTGGCATGTTTCATCTAAATTGGCATGTTTCATCTAAGGTGGCATGTTTCATCTAAGGTGGCATGTTTCATCTAAAGTGGCATGTTTCATCTAGAGTGGTATGTTTCATCTAGAGTGTTATGTTTCATCTAGAGTGGTATGTTTCATCTAGAGTGGTATGTTTCATCTAGAGTGGTATGCTTCATCTAGAGTGGTATGCTTCATCTAGAGTGGTATGCTTCATCTAGAGTGGTATGCTTCATCTAGAGTGGTATGTTTCATCTAGAGTGGTATGTTTAATCTAGAGTGGCATGTTTCATCTAAGGTGGCATGTTTCATCTAGAGTGGTATGTTTCATCTAGAGTGGTATGTTTCATCTAGAGTGGCATGTTTCATCTAGAGTGGCATGTTTCATCTAGAGTGGCATGCTTCATCTAGAGTGGTATGCTTCATCTAGAGTGGCATGTTTCATCTAAGGTGGCATGTTTCATCTAGAGTGGCATGTTTCATCTAGAGTGGCATGTTTCATCTAGAGTGGCATGTTTCATCTAGAGTGGCATGTTTAATCTAAGGTGGCATGTTTCATCTAAGGTGGCATGTTTCATCTAAAGTGGTATGTTTCATCTAAGGTGGCATGTTTCATCTAAGGTGGTATGTTTCATCTAGAGTGGCATGCTTCATCTAGAGTGGTATGCTTCATCTAGAGTGGTATGTTTCATCTAGAGTGGCATGTTTCATCTAGAGTGGCATGTTTCATCTAGAGTGGCATGTTTCATCTAGAGTGGCATGTTTCATCTAGAGTGGCATGTTTCATCTAAGGTGGCATGTTTCATCTAGAGTGGTATGTTTCATCTAGAGTGGTATGTTTCATCTAGAGTGGCATGTTTCATCTAGAGTGGGATGTTTCATCTAGAGTGGCATGCTTCATCTAGAGTGGTATGCTTCATCTAGAGTGGTATGTTTCATCTAGAGTGGCATGTTTCATCTAGAGTGGCATGTTTCATCTAGAGTGGCATGTTTCATCTAAAGTGGTATGTTTCATCTAAGGTGGCATGTTTCATCTAAGGTGGCATGTTTCATCTAAGGTGGCATGTTTCATCTAAAGTGGTATGGTTCATCTAAAGTGGTATGTTTCATCTAAGGTGATATATAAGCACTATAATCCTTTCTATTCCCTCAAATTAAATCAGAGTTGGACTTTCTGTGGCTCTCGTGTGTCTGATATCTGGAAGTGAGAGTGAGAGTAGTCTGTTTCTAGGGAAATCGAGATGACACTCTCTCACACTAAAATACACAAACACTAGTATACAACAGCCCCCCCTGGTGTAGGTGAGAGTCACTACACTTAGCCCTGTGACTGTAACCTGCACTGGTAATACATTACCTTCAGTAGGCTAAAGTCTAGTGACACCCTATTCCCCTAAGAGTGCACCAGAGGGCCTCTTGTCAAATGTAGTGCACTATATAGGGAATAGGGTGTCAAAGATAGTGCACTACATGGGGAATAGAGGCCCATTTGAGATGTGTCCCATTGCCAAAATAGTAGTGCCCTACATGGGGTATAGGGTGTCAAAGGTAGTGAACTACATGGGGAATAGGGTGTCAAAGGTAGTGAACTACATGGGGAATAGGGTGTCAAAGGTAGTGAACTACATGGGGAATAGGGTGTCAAAGGTAGTGAACTACATAGGGAATAGGGTGTCAAAGGTAGTGAACTACATGGGGAATAGGGTGTCAAAGGTAGTGAACTACATAGGGAATAGGGTGTCAAAGGTAGTGAACTACATAGGGAATAGGGTGTCAAAGGTAGTGAACTACATGGGGAATAGGGTGTCAAAGGTAGTGAACTACATGGGGAATAGGGTGTCAAAGGTAGTGAACTACATAGGGAATAGGGTGTCAAAGGTAGTGAACTACATGGGGAATAGGGTGTCAAAGGTAGTGAACTACATAGGGAATAGGGTGTCAAAGGTAGTGAACTACGTAGGGAATAGGGTGTCAAAGGTAGTAAACTACATAGGGAATAGGGTGTCAAAGGTAGTGAACTACATAGGGAATAGGGTGTCAAAGGTAGTGAACTACATAGGGAATAGGGTGTCAAAGGTAGTGAACTACATAGGGAATAGGGTGTCAAAGGTAGTGAACTACATAGGGAATAGGGTGTCAAAGGTAGTGAACTACATAGGGAATAGGGTGTCAAAGGTAGTGAACTACATGGGGAATAGGGTGTCAAAGGTAGTGAACTACATAGGGAATAGGGTGTCAAAGGTAGTGAACTACGTAGGGAATAGGGTGTCAAAGGTAGTAAACTACATAGGGAATAGGGTGTCAAAGGTAGTGAACTACATAGGGAATAGGGTGTCAAAGGTAGTGAACTACATAGGGAATAGGGTGTCAAAGGTAGTGAACTACATAGGGAATAGGGTGTCAAAGGTAGTGAACTACATAGGGAATAGGGTGTCAAAGGTAGTGAACTACATAGGGAATAGGGTGTCAAAGGTAGTGAACTACATAGGGAATAGGGTGTCAAAGGTAGTGAACTACACGAGGAATAGGGTGTCAAAGGTAGTGAACTACATAGGGAATAGGGTGTCAAAGGTAGTGAACTACATAGGGAATAGGGTGTCAAAGGTAGTGAACTACATAGGGAATAGGGTGTCAAAGGTAGTGAACTACATAGGGAATAGGGTGTCAAAGGTAGTGAACTACACGAGGAATAGGGTGTCAAAGGTAGTGAACTACATAGGGAATAGGGTGTCAAAGGTAGTGAACTACATAGGGAATAGGGTGTCAAAGGTAGTGAACTACACGAGGAATAGGGTGTCAAAGGTAGTGAACTACATAGGGAATAGGGTGTCAAAGGTAGTGAACTACGTAGGGAATAGGGTGTCAAAGGTAGTGAACTACATAGAGAATAGGGTGTCAAAGGTAGTGAACTACATGGGGAATAGGGTGTCAAAGGTAGTGAACTACATGGGGAATAGGGTGTCAAAGGTAGTGAACTACATAGGGAATAGGGTGTTAAAGGTAGTAAACTACATGGGGAATAGGGTGTCAAAGGTAGTGAACTACGTAGGGAATAGGGTGTCAAAGGTAGTGAACTACATGGGGAATAGGGTGTCAAAGGTAGTGAACTACATAGGGAATAGGGTGTCAAAGGTAGTGAACTACATGGGGAATAGGGTGTCAAAGGTAGTGAACTACGTAGGGAATAGGGTGTCAAAGGTAGTGAACTACATAGGGAATAGGGTGTCAAAGGTAGTGAACTACATAGGGAATAGGGTGTCAAAGGTAGTGAACTACATAGGGAATAGGGTGTCAAAGGTAGTGAACTACATAGGGAATAGGGTGTTAAAGGTAGTGAACTACGTAGGGAATAGGGTGTCAAAGGTAGTGAACTACATAGGGAATAGGGTGTCAAAGGTAGTGAACTACATAGGGAATAGGGTGTCAAAGGTAGTGAACTACACGAGGAATAGGGTGTCAAAGGTAGTGAACTACATAGGGAATAGGGTGTTAAAGGTAGTGAACTACATAGGGAATAGGGTGTCAAAGGTAGTAAACTACATGGGGAATAGGGTGTCAAAGGTAGTGAACTACATAGGGAATAGGGTGTTAAAGGTAGTGAACTACATAGGGAATAGGGTGTCAAAGGTAGTAAACTACATGGGGAATAGGGTGTCATTTGGTATGATTCTTATCCTTGTGTAGTGCTGGTCTATACCTGTGACTCACCCCTCCTCACTAAGAACTCTCAACACTCTCCTGGGGGACACTGACATCGAGATCATCACAGAGATGAAAACACAGCATGTTCAGGGAGGAAGGGAGAGAGGGAGCAAATGAGGAGGGGGGAGAGGGGATAGACAGAGAGACAGATATAGAAAGAGTGAGGAGGGATGGAAGGAAAGAGAGAGGATGAAAGATAGGGGAGAGAGAGAGAGTAGTGTGTATATAGGCACAGCACGTCAAGGAAGAGAGAGAGAGGGAGGAAGAGAGAGAGGGAGGAAGAGAAAGAGAGAGGGAGGAAGAGAGAGAGAGGGAGGAAGAGAGAGAGGGAGGAAGAGAGAGAGGATGCAAGATAGGGGAGAGAGAGAGAGTAGTGTGTATATAGGCACAGCACGTCAAGGAAGAGAGAGAGCGGGAGGAAGAGAGAGAGGGAGGAAGAGAGAGAGAGAGGGAGGAAGAGAGAGAGGGAGGAAGAGAGAGAGGATGCAAGAGAGGGGAGAGAGAGAGTAGTGTGTATATAGGCACAGCACATCAAGAAAGAGAGAGAGAGGGGAAGAGAGAGAGGGAGGAAGAGAGAGAGAGGGAGGAAGAGAGGGAGAGAAAGAGGGAGGGAGAGAGAGGGAAGGAAGAGGGAGGGAGAGAGGTGGAGGATGAGGGAGGGAGGGAGAGAGGGGGGAGGAAGAGGGAGGGAGGGAGAGAGAGGAAGGGAGGAAGAGAGAGAGGGAGGAAGAGAGAGAGGAAGGAACGAAGAGAGGGAGGGAGGAAGAGAGAGAGTGAGGGAGAGAGTGGGGAGGAAGAGAGGAAGAGACAGAGAGGGAGGGAAACAGAGAGAGGGAGACAGAGAGGGCGAGGGAGAGGTCTTTGAATCCTGATTGCAGACTAAAGACTGCTATCCCCCATAGCGACATCAGTGTTGCCTGTAGTGAGAGGAGTGGAGGGGAAGGTAGGGAGGGGGAGAGATATATGTTATCAGTTTGGACACTGTGGCAGCTTCATATTGCTTCTCCAAAAGTAAACAATGTTGTTGATATTTAGTCATTGTGTACAGCGCAAGCAGGCATCTTACTCTCAATGTTGAAATGAATTGAGAGAAGTATGGGATAATCAACGAGAGGCTATGTGCTCTATGGAAAATAATGTACGACGTGGAAGGTGGGAACTCACCTTTCTAGAGACCGCATAGAGCCACGCGGTGTTAATTGGTGTGAAGAGAGTAGAGACGGCAGGGAAGGGCAAGAGAATGGATCCAGGGGAGAGATGGGAAGAAAGAGAGGAGAGGGGGTTCAGGAAAGAGACTAATGTGAACGAAGAGAAAGCGGGGGAGGGAGAGAGCAGAGTGCCACAGGGTAGAGAGAAAAGAAAGAAAGAAGCTATTGATTTGGCGGGAAGAGGAGAGTGAGGCTTTGACTTGGGAGTAGGAGCTCTAGATGGTTCATCCACCTGCAGTCGGTCCTAGCGTGTGTGTGTGTGTGTGTGTGTGTGTGTGTGTGTGTGTGTGTGTGTGTGTGTGCGTGCGTGCGTGCGTGCGTGCGTGCGTGCGTGAGCGTGTGCGTGTGTGTGTGTGAGACCATTATATGACAGTAATATATGAGCAGCCCCAGGTAACAGCCATTATCCAGTTAGGGCTGCCTGCAATGTAGATGTATGTACTGTTCTGTGGCTTTTGACCTGCACAAGGCTGTGTGTGTGTGTCATGTGTCATGTGTGTGTGTGTCACACGCACACACACACGCACACACACACACATAACACATGACACACACACACAGCCTTGTGCCGGTCAAAAGCCACAGAACAGGGACACCTGCTTGTGAAGAGATGAACAACATAGAGAGATATAAATACATTATGTTAACGATTCTGTAAATCACGATTTTATGATCAGAAATATCTCAAACATCTCTCTCTCTCTTCCTCTATCTCCTTCTCTCCGTCCTTGAGTTCGCCTCTTCTGTTCTTCGTGCTGAGCTGGTTCCTTTCATCAGTGTTATCTCTTTGACAATCCGACAGCTTTATCTATCCGGGACTTCTGACTGCTGGCATTTCCTTCAAAATCTACCTGACTCAACAAAAACATAGTTTAGTCTGATGCAATGCAGGAGCTCACTCACATCCAGGTCTCTTTCTCTGTGGGCTTTAAAGACCCAGTCCATCACTTGAAACACAACCAAATGGTGGCCCCGCCACTTGACTGCAAATGACTGTAAGTTTCACAGGGTGGGCCATTTAAAGGCACACTCCATAACTTCTACGTAGTTGTTTATGTTGGAGAAGTGCAGGGGAGGATTTGTATAAAGTGTGTAGTCATAGAAGCGGAGAGACGGACACCTCGGTTAAAATAAGCCTTTGTAGACACCTGGAAATACTGCAAACTCATCAAAGCCATCAAAACCAATCTTTCATGTATTGTCTGGGACTTTGTGTTTGATGTTTCTAATGTTTGAGCATCTGTTTGGTATTGTGGAACACGTACAGTCCTTTGTGATGTTGCTGTGTTTAGGAATTGGAACTTTAATGAGACAATTATTGACAACATCAGTTCTATCTTTGTCTATTGAGTTTTACTATTCTGTAGAAAGTTTTGTTCAAGAAAAGATCAAAAACTGTTCCTCAGACTTTCAAATACCTTTTTCAAAGTATGTCCACATTGACAAGACAGACAGTCAGTCCTCTGGGAGTCTTGCTTAGACTAGATAACATTCTGAATGCTTTTTAAACTGTCCTTTCTCTCTACTAATGTTTCATATGGTGTCCTCTTCCTGTCTATACCGTCACAACTAGCCTTCTATCACTGTCTCCCTCTCTCTGTTCTTTCAGCCAATTAGTGTTCCACCTCTCCTCCCAAGACTTGTTTTTCTCTCCGTTCCATCACCCATCCTTTCACCTCCTATTTCTGACTATCTCTGTCATTGCTCTTCTCTCTATCCCTGCATATCTCTCTCTCTCTCTCTCTCTCTCTCTCTCTCTCCCTCCTCCCTCCCTGTGTCACTCTCTCTCTCCCTCCCCTTCTCACTCTCTGTCTCACTTCCATCTATCTATCTCCCCCTCCCCTTCCCTCCCTCCATCTCTCGCCATGTCTTCTCTCTCTCTCTTTCTCTCTCTCTCTCTTTCTCTCTCCCTCCATCTCTTTTTCTGCCCCTCCCTCTCTCCCTCTCCGTCCTTGTTCCCATCTCTTGCTCTCTCTCCCTCCATCTTTTTCTCTGCCCCTCCCTCCCTCTATCTCTCTCCCTGTTCCCATCTCATCTCTCTCCCCCTCTCTCTTTATCACTCTCCCCCTCTCTCTCTCCAGCCTAATCATGTTCTTCAGATTGATTCCATGGTGATTACTCCCTCTCAGATCTGACACATCTCATATTCTGAAAGAAATAAAGAGGGAAACTAAGAAAAGGAGGAAAGGAATGAAGGAGGGAGGGGAAGGAGAGGTTGAGTGAGATTTCCGTTAGAGGAGTGAATATGAGAATGTAGATATAGTGAGAAAATATGAAGAGAGCGATAAAGAGAAGAGAGAGAGAGGGAAGAGAGAGGAGAGAGAGGGAAGAGAGAGAGAGAGAGGAGAGAGAGAGGAGAGAGAGAGGAGAGAGCGAGGAGAGGAGAGAGAGAGAGAGAGAGGAGAGAGAGAGGGAAGAGAGAGAGAGAGAGGAGAGAGAAAGAGAGAGGAGAGAGAGAGGAGAGAGCGAGGAGAGGAGAGAGAGAGAGAGAGAGAGGAGAGAGAGAGGGAAGAGAGAGAGAGAGGGGAAAACAGAGAAGAGAGATTGATTGGTTTGTTTCACTCCATTCCTTAAAGTACTATATATATACTTATGAAGTAATTCATCTGTATTAGCAATCACTAATTCAGTCATTCTACAACACTGTATAATTTCAGCTGAGCAAATTATTAGCTAGTGGAACTTCTCACCAAAAAAACAGTCAATCACTCGAAGGCTGCCTTTAAAGGTGCAATCTGGGATATTGGACCGATCCTTTTGTTCCCAGCGGCAGGGCTAATACAAATCCCAGATTGTAGCCTTGAAGTACATACTCTCAGTCTCTACACACAAATGCAATACCATAATCCATACCCATTCACAATATCTGCTCATACTCTGTCTATCTTAACCTAGAGTCTAAGACCTGACTACACCACACCAGTTCAATGTGAAAGTCCATTCTCTTTCCTTTCAGAAACAACATTCTGTTTCAGAACAAATTGTGAGTCATCACCATAGAGATCCTATTGATTCATTCTAATTCCAAATTCTGTGGTCATACCTTCTCTGAATTGAACCCATTTCTGTAAAAGGAGGTGTTGATGTCAAAGGCCATGCATAGAATGGATTCCATGTTAGAAACTGCTGTCTGTCTGCTGAATAACAGTGTTTCTTATTAAAGGCAGTCTGACAATAAATTTTAAAAAAAATCCTTGCTGGTCTTTCAACTATTGGTAAGGTAACCGACGTCACACAAGAATGCACGCACGCATGCCCCCCCCACTACACACACTCACACGCACGCACACACACACACACACACACACACACACACACACACACACACACACACACACACACACACACACACACACACACACACACACACACACACACACACACACACACACACACACACACACACACACACACACACACACACACACACACACACACACACACACACACACACACACACACACACACACACACACACACACACACACACACACACACAGCCCGCCACTACAAACGTGCACACACACACACACAGCCCGCCACTACAAACGTGCACACACATTTCGATCGATACGTTGAGTCATAGCATTGTGTTTCTAAAGTGAGTAGATCAGAAATGACTGTGGTTTAAATGCCAGGACCCTATAGATTGAGCTGTGGCCTCTAGGCTTTAGTTAAAACACACCACAGTTGATTTCTTCATAGATGCCCCAAGGCAGGGGACACAGATCGATACTTCTTTCCAACTGACTTAGTTTGTGTGTTTGTGGGTGGGTGGATGCACGGGTGGATGCACGGGTGGTTGCGTGCGTGTGCGGGTGGGTGGGTGGTTGTGTGTGTGCGCCACAGAGGACACACTGGAGATACCTGGGCTAATCACATAGTTTAGTCTGATGCAGTGTAGGAGCTCACTCACAGTCGGGTCTCTTTCTCCCTTTACAGACACATTCCATAGTTTCTCAATGCCTGACATTGTTGCTTTGTTGCGGTGCAAAATGCCTGGGGACTAGAGGCTGAAAACATCCCCATTGGTTATGTGTGCTATATAACCAATGTATTATATTAGAAATATTCCATGAATGATATTATGGATATTGATGTTGTATTTACAGTATAAACTTACTAAAGGCAAGGGAACCCATTGGAAAACCAGGGGACGTCTCCAGCAGCACCTCAGGAGAGAAAATAAGTCAAGAAAAACTGTGAAAAGGAAAGACTGGGTTGAAGAGGAGGAGATGCTGGTTGAAGGAAAGAACAGGGGAGAATTAATGAGCTGTATCCTCATCCTCAGCCCTCTCACACCCACTGCAGAGCAGCCATCCACAGAAGGGGGAAATAGCAGAAAAATGAGAAGGGGAAATGTTTGGAGATCGAAGTTGACTTTCTGCGGTGGACCTGGAACAGAACATGAATCTTGTAAAGGCTAGAGGAGAGGAGAAAACATGGCTCAACCAACCAGAGGTCACAGTCAGAGGTCTACTGTTTCCCCGGGAGACCGGAACCAGAGGAATCCATTTGGGACAGGGAGTGGAAGACACAGGGGTCAAGCCCTTAGGAGCAGACAGGAGGAAGCAATACCAGAGTAGGGTGGGTCTGTCTGTCTGTCTGTCTGTCTGTCTGTCTGTCTGTCTGTCTGTCTGGGTCTGTCTGTCTGTCTGTCTGTCTGGGTCTGTCTGTCTGTCTGTCTGTCTGTCTGGGTCTGTCTGTCTGTCTGTCTGTGGGAACGTGGTTCTGAGGTTACGGAAGGAACGTGGTTCTGAGGTTTCGGAGGGAACGTGGTTCTGAGGTTACGGTGGGAACGTGGTTCTGAGGTTACGGAGGGAACGTGGTTCTGAGGTTACGGTGAGAACGTGGTTCTGAGGTTACGGAGGGAACGTGGTTCTGAGGTTACGGAGGGAACGTGGTTCTGAGGTCACGGAGGGAACGTGGTTCTGAGGTTACGGAGGGAACGTGGTTCTGTGGTTACGGTGAGAACGTGGTTCTGAGGTTACGGAGGGAACGTGGTTCTGAGGTTACGGTGGGAACGTGGTTCTGAGGTTACGGTGGGAACATGGTTCTGAGGTTACGGTGAGAACGTGGTTCTGAGGTTACGATGAGAACGTGGTTCTGAGGTTACGGAGGGAACGTGGTTCTGAGGTTACGGTGGGAACGTGGTTCTGAGGTTACGGAGGGAACGTGGTTCTGAGGTTACGGTGGGAACGTGGTTCTGAGGTTACGGTGGGAACGTGGTTCTGAGGTTACGGTGGGAACGTGGTTCTGAGGTTACGGTGGGAACGTACGTGGTTCTGAGGTTACGATGAGAACGTGGTTCTGAGGTTACGGAGGGAACGTGGTTCTGAGGTTACGTTGGGAACGTGGTTCTGAGGTTACGGAGGGAACGTGGTTCTGAGGTTACGGTGGGAACGTGGTTCTGAGGTTACGGTGGGAACGTGGTTCTGAGGTTACGGTGAGAACGTGGTTCTGAGGTTACGGTGAGAACGTGGTTCTGAGGTTACGGAGGGAACGTGGTTCTGAGGTTACGGTGAGAACGTGGTTCTGAGGTTACGGTGGGAACGTGGTTCTGAGGTTACGGGGGGAACGTGGTTCTGTGTGAGGACATTAATGATTGTTGAAATGTGTATATGCTGAGTTGTCTATTGTTTTTGTCAAGGCGGGTTTTGTTTTGTCAAAAAGTTCAATCAAATCTCTCTTTCTCTCCTCAAGTTCCTCACTCATCTCATTCATTTTCTCTGTTGACAATTCAATTTTCCAGCAGATTAATATTAAATAAAGATGCTGAACCTTCCTTAATTTCTTCCTTCCTTCCCTCATTCTCTTTCTTTCCTCCCTTCCCTCCTTCATTGCTTCATTGCTTCCTTCATTGCTTCCCCCCCCCTCCCTCCTTCCTTCCTTCTCCTTCCTCCATCCACCCCTTGATGTCTCAGTGCTCTACATTGCCGTGGGTAACTCACCTCGTCCATCATCAATGTGTATCCACCTTGTAAAACAGAACAATGAACACTTAACAATAGAGACTAACTACAATATGCACTGACATTTACAACATTATTAGATCCACTATTAAACATGCTGTGATGAACAGTGAGGGAGACAAACACATCCATCTCTCTCTCTCTCTCCCTGTGTGTGTGTGTGTGTGTGTGTGTGTGTGTGTGTGTGTGTGTGTGTGTGTGTGTGTGTGTGTGTGTGTGTGTGTGTGTGTGTGTGTGTGTGTGTGTGTGTGTGTGTGTGTGTGTGTGTGTGTGTGTGTGTGTGTACTCCGTCCTACAGCTAAAAACAACAGCCATTATTCAAGTCTGTACAAACACACACATCATTCTGCACATTATACAGCTTCTTCTTCAAACAGAAGGTTTCCACTGGTTCTTCTGACAGGACGGATGGGATGTCTGTAACAGTGAATTCTACAGCTAGCAGGATGGGATGTCTGTAACAGTGAATTCTACAGCTAGCGGGATGGCTGTAACAGTGAATTCTACAGCTAGCAGGATGGGATGTCTGTAACAGTGAATTCTACAGCAGGATGGGCAACGTTGTTGGTTAGGGCAATAGAATGTGATGATATGCACTCGACACACACACACGTATACACGGCATCCCTGGGCATGACTTCGTAAATCTTCCCTGTGTGTCTTAGTAAATACTGTCAGCTTGTAGTAGTTAGGAGGATAGTTAGGATGTCCGTCTGTGTAAACTGTGTAGTTGATAATAGAGCGATTCATTGCGTATTCCCACCCTGAGAGCTCTCCCTTTAATAGCCAGGACAAATTATTAAGGTCATGACAGTAGCTATGTGAATGGATAGAAAATAGAGAGGAGAGAGAGAGAGAGATGTCCATTACAGTAGCTATGTGAATGGATAGAGAATAGAGAGGAGAGAGAGAGAGAGATGTCCATTACAGTAGCTATGTGAATGGATAGAGAAGAGAGGAGAGAGAGATGTCCATTACAGTAGCTATGTGAATGGATAGAGAATAGAGAGGAGAGAGAGAGAGAGATGTCCATTACAGTAGCTATGTGAATGGATAGAGAATAGAGAGGAGAGAGAGATGTCCATTACAGTAGCTATGTGAATGGATAGAGAATAGAGAGGAGAGAGATGTCCATTACAGTAGCTATGTGAATGGATAGAGAATAGAGAGGAGAGAGATGTCCATTACAGTAGCTATGTGAATGGATAGAGAATAGAGAGGAGAGAGATGTCCATTACAGTAGCTATGTGAATGGATAGAGAATAGAGAGGAGAGAGATGTCCATTACAGTAGCTATGTGAATGGATAGAGAATAGAGAGGAGAGAGATGTCCATTACAGTAGCTTTGTGAATGGATAGAGAATAGAGAGGAGAGAGAGATGTCCATTACAGTAGCTATGTGAATGGATAGAGAATAGAGAGGAGAGAGATGTCCATTACAGTAGCTATGTGAATGGATAGAGAATAGAGAGGAGAGAGAGATGTCCATTACAGTAGCTCATTAGAGAGAGAGAGCGAGGGAGAGAGACGGAGAGACAGAGAGACAGAGGGCACGGAACACTAGGCACAGAATAAGCCACACTATCTATCTACTGAATGGTTGTGGCAATGACTCGACCCTCTACATCGGGTCTAGTCTGGATAGAGGCCAACCAACCACAGACCTCCTCTAAAGAACATGAAAATATGACTTCCCCTCCCGGCAGGCAGCACAAAATTACCCCTGCATAAAACCCCCTGAGTCGGTCAGATTGGAGGCAGGGGGACATAAAGAACCAATGAAAAGATTACTTATTTATAAGACTGGTTGGAGGAGAGGAGGAAAGGCGAATAAGCAATGCCTGTGAGGATGGGATGGTGTGTGTTTTCTGATTAGTTGCATTGCGACCTGGCAGCTCTACTGTAATGGAAGGACTTAGTTCCAGAGGGGAGCAGAGTTGAAGAATATCTTCTATTTTGTTGCAGCCAAAATGGAGGCTTTTTTTTCTCTCTGTTCCTATGCTGGTAGCCAGCTGTCCGCTATCTAATTGGTGTTTTCCTGAATAACAGTGTGAACTTTTTCTTTATCGCCCAGCCTGGGCCAGAAAGCCCCAAAGTTACTCCTGTTTGGTCTGAAAAAACAATGGATGCCACGGACCAAATGTCAGGCACTAATTCTCAGTTAATGAATTGGCAGGGAGAGCAGTGAAGGGCTCGCTCTCGTTCTGTCTGTCTGTCCGTCCGTCCGTCCATCCGTCCGTCCGTCCGTCCGTCCGTCTGTCTGTCTGTCTGTGAGAGGAGAGGTCATGAGCAGATGAGCGCCTGCATTTTTCAGCATGTACTTTAAAAAATATAGATTTAGAGTTAGATAAACTTTGATTTTTTTTGTTAGGAACATATACAGGATGCTCTACAACATAACCTTCACTATGTCACCAGGACATATACAGGATGCTACCCTCTACAACATAACCTTCACTATGTCACCAGGACATATACAGGATGCTACCCTCTACAACATAACCTTCACTATGTCACCAGGACATATACAGGATGCTACCCTCTACAACATAACCTTCACTATGTCACCAGGACATATACAGGATGCTACCCTCTACAACATAACCTTCACTATGTCACCAGGACATATACAGGATGCTACCCTCTACAACATAACCTTCACTATGTCACCAGGACATATACAGGATGCTACCCTCTACAACATAACCTTCACTATGTCACCAGGACATATACAGGATGCTACCCTCTACAACATAACCTTCACTATGTCACCAGGACATATACAGGATGCTACCCTCTACAACATAACCTTCACTATGTCACCAGGACATATACAGGATGCTACCCTCTACAACATAACCTTCACTATGTCACCAGGACATATACAGGATGCTACCCTCTACAACATAACCTTCACTATGTCACCAGGACATATACAGGATGCTACCCTCTACAACATAACCTTCACTATGTCACCAGGACATATACAGGATGCTACCCTCTACAACATAACCTTCACTATGTCACCAGGACATATACAGGATGCTACCCTCTACAACATAACCTTCACTATGTCACCAGGACATATACAGGATGCTACCCTCTACAACATAACCTTCACTATGTCACCAGGACATATACAGGATGCTACCCTCTACAACATAACCTTCACTATGTCACCAGGACATATACAGGATGCTACCCTCTACAACATAACCTTCACTATGTCACCAGGACATATACAGGATGCTACCCTCTACAACATAACCTTCACTATGTCACCAGGACATATACAGGATGCTACCCTCTACAACATAACCTTCACTATGTCACCAGGACATATACAGGATGCTACCCTCTACAACATAACCTTCACTATGTCACCAGGACATATACAGGATGCTACCCTCTACAACATAACCTTCACTATGTCACCAGGACATATACAGGATGCTACCCTCTACAACATAACCTTCACTATGTCACCAGGACATATACAGGATGCTACCCTCTACAACATAACCTTCACTATGTCACCAGGACATACACAGGATGCTACCCTCTACAACATAACCTTCACTATGTCACCAGGACATATACGGGATGCTACCCTCTACAACATAACCTTCACTATGTCACCAGGACATATACAGGATGCTACCCTCTACAACATAACCTTCACTATGTCACCAGGACATATACAGGATGCTACCCTCTACAACATAACCTTCACTCCAAATCAAAACTCAAAACCTACAACCTGATTTTGGACGAAATTACAGAATCACCTGGAAGGCTTAAAACTACCAAACGTTTTTATTCCATAGCAATACAGCAAATGCTCTGGAAAACAACAAGAAACCTGAAAACACCATCCAACCTGGAACTAAGTGAGTAATGTTTAATCTGAAGCTATGTTTTGTTTCCCAAAAGCCAAGAAGACAAATACATGACATTACTTTATAAGGACTGAATGCTAAGTTAAGACTACCAAGCTTGATACAACTTCAATTAGCACTGACGGGTCAAGTGAGAGGTGTCAAAGCCCAACAATGGCAGTCTACTCCAACCAAATGGAGAGGCATTAGAAGCTGCCTCCCGCTGTTCAGAGGTAATTAAAATACAGTACTCTGTGTATGTAAAGAATGACAAGGCAAGAAAAGAGCACAAAATTAAGCTCCTTATGGAAAGTCAAGAGACACTTTTTGCTGACTATTATAAAAATGGGAAAATCAGCAACCTCATCTTCTACGCAGACCACCCCCTGGTATGGTACAGTGCTATATTAGCACACTACCACTCTGTTAAGGGGGGGGGGGGGGGGGCTGTACCGAGGGGTGGAAACTCAGGATACTTGACAACGAGGACTCTAATATAAATCTCTATAAGTCTGGAACAGTATTGGTACAAACAGTTTCAGCTGGACTTTCACCTAATCAAAGAATTAGCTCAGCAGGAGAAGCTCTCCCTTGAGAAAGAAACCCCCACTCTGAGCGTGTCAGACCAGACCTCTTCATTATATAACCCCACAGAGCAACCCCAAGTGGAAAGTCAACCTCCCAGCACAGAGTACTACTCCCTCATTGAAATGAAGGATACATTCCCCCAGCTGGAGGTAAGGCAGGTGGAGCTGGAACAGCAGGTGATTACACTCCAGTCAGCACAGACCCAGACAACAGTCCAGCACAACAACACCCCTTACCCAGACCCGGAGAGCTGGAGGTGGAGAGAGACATATCTGCACTCTGGACAGTGGTGAGACAACTTCAACAGGAGAAAGAGCAAGAGCAGGAGAAGAACAGAGCACTAGAGGAGAGGATCAGACTGCTGGAGGAGAGCGTGAGGGGGATTGTGTGTGACAGAGAACAACCCACTAGAGAGCTGGCCACCCCTGTAGAGAAGCCAGCAGAACAGCCCACCTCAGCTCCTGACCAAAGTCTTGACACCACAGCAGAACAGTCCACACCAGACCCTTACCACGTCGACATCACAGCGGGACAGACAAATGAAGAACCCCAAGCCCAGGGCATCTCACCTCCTTTGAGCACCTCCCTGTCAGCCACCCTGATAGCCCTCCTGACACCTCCCTGATAGCCCTCCTGACACCTCCCTATCAGCCACCCTGATAGCCCTCCTGACACCTCCCTGTCAGCCCTCCTGACACCTCCCTGTCAGCCACCCTGATAGCCCTCCTGACACCTCCCTGTCACCCCTCCTGACACCTCCCTATCAGCCACCCTGATAGCCCTCCTGACACCTCCCTGTCAGCCCTCCTGACACCTCCCTGTCAGCCACCTTGATAGCCCTCCTGACACCCCCGTCAGCCCTCCTGACACCTCCCTGTCAGCCACCCTGATAGCCCTCCTGACACCCCCTGTCAGCCCTCCTGACACCCCCCTGTCAGCCACCCTGATAGCCCTCCTGACACCCCCCTGTCAGCCACCCTGATAGCCCTCCTGACACCACCCTGATAGCCCTCCTGACACCTCCCTATCAGCCACCTTGATAGCCCTCCTGACACCCCCCTGTCAGCCACCCTGATAGCCCTCCTGACACCTCCCTATCAGCCACCCTGATAGCCCTCCTGACACCCCCTGTCAGTCACCCTGATAGCCCTCCTGACACCACCCCTCTCAGCCACCCTGATAGCCCTCCTGACACCACCCTGTCAGCCACCCTGATAGCCCTCCTGACACCCCCCTGTCAGCCACCCTGACAGCCCTCCTGACACCCCCCTGTCAGCCACCCTGATAGCCCTCCTGACACCCCCCTGTCAGCCACCCTGATAGCCCTCCTGACACCTCCCTGTCAGCCACCCTGATAGCCCTCCTGACACCCCCCTGTCAGCCACCCTGATAGCCCTCCTGACACCACCCCTGTCAGCCACCCTTATAGCCCTCCTGACAACCCCTGTCAGCCACCCTGATAGCCCTCCTGATACCACCCTGTCAGCCACCCTGATAGCCCTCCTGACACCCCCCTGTCAGCCACCCTGATAGCCCTCCTGACACCCCCCTGTCAGCCACCCTGATAGCCCTCCTGACACCTCCCTGTCAGCCCTCCTGACACCTCCCTGTCAGCCCTCCTGACACCCCCCTGTCAGCCACCCTGATAGCCCTCCTGACACCTCCCTGTCAGCCCTCCTGACACCTCCCTGTCAGCCCTCCTGACACCCCCCTGTCAGGCACCCTGATAGCCCTCCTGACACCCCCCTGTCAGCCCTCCTGACACCCCCCTGTCAGCCCTCCTGACACCCCCCTGTCAGCCACCCTGATAGCCCTCCTGACACACCCCTGTCAGCCCTCCTGACACCTCCCTGTCAGCCCTCCTGACACCTCCCTGTCAGCCACCCTGATAGCCCTCCTGACACACCCCTGTCAGCCACCCTGATAGCCCTCCTGACACCCCACTGAGGACATGCACAATACACAGATTGTACTCCATATGGTCTCAAATGGCAAATATATACAAGAACAACTTTTTCCCAAACACAGTGTGTCTAAACTCTGTTGTCCAAACACCCAGCGCGCCCTAGACCTTCAGTCTGAGGATCAACTAGGATCACTTAGCCATATAATGATACACACAGGCACAAACGACCTGAGAGCACAGCAGGAAAGGGTGGCCACAGCACTCAAAGGAGTGATTGAAAAGGCTCCTTCTACTTTCCCCAACACACAAGTAGTTATATCCACCCTGCTACCACGAAAAGACGGAGGCGGAGGATTTACGGCTCTCTCAGGAACAGGCCCCAGTGATCTGCGTGAAGAGGAGGTGGAGAAAGAGAGGCCGGAGAGTGGGCTTCCTGCTTAGAATTCGAAGGCGATCGAATAAAACCCCACTTCTCTCAATTCTGCTAGCAAACGTGCAATCTTTGGACAATAAAATCAACGAGTTACGGGGAAGACTAAACTACCAACGGGACATTAAAAACTGTAACATCTTATGCTGAGTCGTGGCTAAACGACGACAATATCAACATACAGCCGGCTGGTTATATGATGTAACGGCAGGATAGAAAGGTGGCGTTTGGTAAGACAAGGGGCAGCAGACTATGTATTTTTGTATATAACAGGTGGTGCATATATCTAAGGAAGTCTCGAGCTATTGCTCGCCTGAGGTTGAGTATATCATGATAAGCTGTAAACCACACTGCCTACAGAGAGAGTTCTCATCTGTATTCTTCGTAGCTGTTTTACATACCACCTCATTCAGAGGTTGGCAATAAGATAGCATTGAATGAGCTGTATTCGGCCATAAGCCAACAAGAAAACGCTCACCCAGAGGCGGCGCTCCTAGTAGATGGGGACTTTAATGCAGGGAAACTTAAATCAGTTTTACCACATTTATATCAGCATATTAAATGTGCAACCAGAGGGAAAAGAACTCTGGACCATCTTTACTCCACACACAGAGATGCACACAAAGCTCTCCCTCGCCCTCCATTTGGCAAATCTGACCATAATTCTATCCTCCTGATTCTTGCTTCCTAGCAAAAATTAAAGTAGGAAGCACCAGTGACTAGATCAATAAAAAAGTGGTCAGATGAAGCAGATGCTAAACTACAGGACTGGAATATGTTCTGGGATTCCTCCAATGGCATTGAGGAGTACATCACATCTGCCATTGGCTTCATCAATAAGTGCATTGATAACAGTCGTGGCAGAATCAGAATGCTTTAGGTAACATTTATAAATACAATGTTTTATTAATTTTCATAAGCATGCTTATGTGGGGAAAGTTACTTGGGCCCAGAGAGGGGAGAGGTCGGGTTAGTCTTATCTGTGAATGTGTCTGTAACTATTCCTAAACCATGTGAAGGGATGGTGTGATTAATGGGGAACCAGTTAGGTGGCTCCACAATGTCTGTGTGCCAGTCACTCCTCTCTGTAAGCTTGTCCAGGAGGGGGTGTATTTGATATATGCCATTGGATGGGGTAATGTTTTTGGTTCTAAGTGGTACCAAGAACGAGATAAGAGCTTTGGTTTAGGAGACCAAACTGAATGATAATGTATAGCTAATGCAATAAATTATGGAATACTCCTTTTTCTGGTAAAAGGTTCTTTGTATAATGTTCCTAAGATCTGTTATTCGTCATGTGAGTTTTGATGGGTGTGTCTTGGCTATAAATGATACTAAGGACTCTCTGATACTAAGGATTCTCTGAGAGTGCTTGTTTTGTAAGCACTCTCAGAGAATTCATTTATAGACACTGAATTGATCTGAGAGTCACAGGGCTATGGTGAAGCTCATATAATTAAAGATGGACTTTATGATAACTCCGACTTGTGTGTGGTTTGCGCTCTCATGATTTGGTAATACAGGAAATTTCCACGACATAACGTGGTCCCCACAGTGACCAGAAGCCATGGATTACAGGCAACATTCTCATTGAGCTAAAGGCTAGAGCTGCTGCTTTCAAGGAGCGGGACTCTAACCCGGAAGCTTATAAGAAATCCCGCAATGCACCCCGACAAACCATCAAACACACAAAGCGTCAATACAGGACTAAGATCGAGTCATACTACACTGGCTCTGATGCTCGTCGGATGTGGCAGGGCTTGCAAACCATTACAGACCATAAAGGAAGGCACAGCCGAGAGCTGCCCAGTGACATGAGCCTACCAGACGAGCTAAACGACTTCTATGTGCACTTGAAGGCAAATAACACTGAAACATGCATGAGAGCATCAGCTGTACCGGAAGACTGTGTGATCACGGCAATGTGAATAAGACCTTTAGACAGGTCAACATTCACAAGGCCGCATGGCCAGATGGATTATCAGGACGTGTACTGCGAGCATGCGCTGGACAACTAGCAAGTTTCTTCACTGACATTTTCAACCTCTCCCTCTCCATGTCTGCAATAATGACATGTTTCAAGCAGACCACCATAGTGCCTGTGCCCAAGAACACTAAGGTAACCTGCCTAAATAATGACCGACAAGTAGCACTCACGTCTGTAGCCACAAAGTGCTTTGAAGGGCTGGTCATGGCTCACATCAACACCATCATCCCAGAAAACTTAGACCCACTCCAATTTGCATACCGCCTCAAAAGATTCTCATCAATGGGGCTGCAGTGGAGCAGGTTGAGAGCTTCAAGTTCCTTGGTGTCCACATCACCAACAAACTAACATGGTCCAAGCACACCAAGACGGTCGTGAAGTGGGTACGACAAAACCTATTCCCCCTCAGGAGACTGAAAAGATTTGGCATGGGTCCTCAGATCCTCAAAAGTTTCTATGCTGCACCATCGAGAGCATGCTGACTGGTTGCACCACTCCCTGGTATGGCAACTGCTCAGCCTCCGACCGCAAGGCATTACAGACAGTAGTGCGTACAGCCCAGTACATCACTGGGGCCAAGCAGCCTGCCATCCAGGACATCTATACCAAGCGGTGTCAGAGGAAGGCCTTAAAAATTGTCAAAGACTCCAGCCACCCTAGTCATAGACAGTTCTCTCTGCTACCGCAAGGCAAACGGTACCGGAGTGCCAAGTCTAGGTCCAAGATGCTTCTAAACAGCTTCTACCCTCAAGCCATTAGACTCCTGAACATCTAGTCAAATGGCTACCCAGACTATTTGCATTGCCAATCCCCCTCCCCTCTCCACACCACTCTCTGTTGTCATTTGTGCATAGTCACTTTAAAAACTCTACCTACATGTACATAAAACAAAATGCATGGTATTTTCAAATGCCAGGCATGTTACTAATCATGCCATTGCTAAATTGGCTGGACATACTATAGAGCAAGTTAAAGTGTATAAATATTTGGGTGTGTGGGTTGATGATAAGCTGAGCTTCACTGTGCATGTACAGAACTTGATAAGGAAGCTCAAGCTGAAAATAGTTTTTTATTACCGGCATAAGGCTTGTTTTTCTCTGGAGGCCAGGAAGGAGCTGGTACGATGTACATTACTGTCGGTTTTAGATTTTAGTGATGTTATATATATGCAGGCCTCAGCCACTACCCCGAGAGCACTTTATTCCGTGTATCATGCAGCCCTCAGGTTCATTACAAATCAAAAACGTCTAATACATCATCGTGATCTCTACCTGGCTGTTGGCTGGTCGTCATTGACCTTGCGTAGGCTTAAACACTAGTATACACGGATTTGTAAGGCCATATTGGGTAAAATGCCATTTTATTGCTGTTCTTTTTTAGTCAGGTCGGTAAATAAATATCAATTATGGTCCCATTCTCATTTGCTTCTAACAGTACCAAACATTAGAACAGGTCATGGTAGAAGTAGTTTTAGTTACTTAGCTCCGTGGTCCTGGAATTCTCTCCTGAACATTTTAACATTTGATGATCTAGTTACGTTGGTGGAGTTTAAACACTTGATCGATGTATATCATATCATATCTATATACAGTGCCTTGCGAAAGTATTCGGCCCCCTTGAACTTTGCGACCTTTTGCCACATTTCAGGCTTCAAACATAAAGATATAAAACTGTATTTTTTTGTGAAGAATCAACAACAAGTGGGACACAATCATGAAGTGGAACGACATTTATTGGATATTTCAAACTTTTTTAACAAATCAAAAACTGAAAAATTGGGCGTGCAAAATTATTCAGCCCCCTTAAGTTAATACTTTGTAGCGCCACCTTTTTCTGCGATTACAGCTGTAAGTCGCTTGGGGTATGTCTCTATCAGTTTTGCACATCGAGAGACTGACATTTTTTTTCCCATTCCTCCTTGCAAAACAGCTCGAGCTCAGTGAGGTTGGATGGAGAGCATTTGTGAACAGCAGTTTTCAGTTCTTTCCACAGATTCTCGATTGGATTCAGGTCTGGACTTTGACTTGGCCATTCTAACACCTGGATATGTTTATTTTTGAACCATTCCATTGTAGATTTTGCTTTATGTTTTGGATCATTGTCTTGTTGGAAGACAAATCTCCGTCCCAGTCTCAGGTCTTTTGCAGACTCCATCAGGTTTTCTTCCAGAATGGTCCTGTATTTGGCTCCATACATCTTCCCATCAATTTTAACCATCTTCTCTGTCCCTGCTGAAGAAAAGCAGGCCCAAACCATGATGCTGCCACCACCATGTTTGACAGTGGGGATGGTGTGTTCAGCTGTGTTGCTTTTACGCCAAACATGACGTTTTGCATTGTTGCCAAAAAGTTCAATTTTGGTTTCATCTGACCAGAGCACCTTCTTCCACATGTTTGGTGTGTCTCCCATGTGGCTTGTGGCAAACTTTAAACAACACTTTTTATGGATATCTTTAAGAAATGGCTTTCTTCTTGCCACTCTTCCATAAAGGCCAGATTTGTGCAATATACGACTGATTGTTGTCCTATGGACAGAGTCTCCCACCTCAGCTGTAGATCTCTGCAGTTCATCCAGAGTGATCATGGGCCTCTTGGCTGCATCTCTGATCAGTCTTCTCCTTGTATGAGCTGAAAGTTTAGAGGGACGGCCAGGTCTTGGTAGATTTGCAGTGGTCTGATACTCCTTCCATTTCAATATTATCGCTTGCACAGTGCTCCTTGGGATGTTTAAAGCTTGGGAAATATTTTTGTATCCAAATCCGGCTTTAAACTTCTTCACAACAATATCTCGGACCTGCCTGGTGTGTTCCTTGTTCTTCATGATGCTCTCTGCGCTTTTGACGGACCTCTGAGACTATCACAGTGCAAGTGCATTTATACGGAGACTTGATTACACACAGGTGGATTGTATTTATCATCATTAGTCATTTAGGTCAACATTGGATCATTCAGAGATCCTCACTGAACTTCTGGAGAGAGTTTGCTGCACTGAAAGTAAAGGGGTTGAATAATTTTGCACGCCCAATTTTTCAGTTTTTGATTTGTTAAAAAAGTTTGAAATATCCAATAAATGTCGTTCCACTTCATGATTGTGTCCCACTTGTTGTTGATTCTTCACAAAAAAATACAGTTTTATATCTTTATGTTTGAAGCCTGAAATGTGGCAAAAGGTCGCAAAGTTCAAGGGGGCCGAATACTTTCACAAGGCACTGTATATATCATAGAAGAGTGTAATAGTTTTTAGGACAGATGTTTTTAGTCAAGACTTTCGTGTTTTTAATGTAAAATGTTGTTGTTGTATTGTATGTGTGTTTATAGTTTTGTTTAATGTTGTGTCAGTGTATGTAAGTTGTTTTGTCTGAAATGTTGTTCCCCCTGCTGCTATTGGACCAGGTCTCTCTTGGAAAAGAGATATTATCTCAATGAGAAAAAACCTGTATATATAAAGGTCAAATAAGCAAAAAAGAGGATCTGGCTAAAAATACTTGAATCAGTTCTAGAACCCATTGCCTGTTATGGTTGTGAGGTCTGGGGTCCGCTCACCAACCAAGAATTCACAATTAGGCCGATACCCGCTAATCATCAAAATCCAGAAAAGAGCCGTTCAATTCTACAACCACCTAAAAGGAAGTGATTCCCAAACCTTCCATAACAAAGCCATCACCTACATAGAGATTAACCTAGAGAAGAGTCCCCTAAGCAAGCTGGTCCTGGGGCTCTGTTCACAAACACACCCCACAGAGCCCCAGGACAGCAGCACAATTAGACCCAACCAAATCATGATAATTACTTGACACATTGGAAAGAATTAACAAAAAAACAGAGCAAACTAGAATGCTATTTGGCCCTAAACAGAGAGTACACAGTGGCAGAATACCTGACCACTGTGACTGACCCAAACTTAAGGAAAGCTTTGACTATGTACAGACTCAGTGAGCATAGCCTTGTTATTGAGAAAGGCCGCCGTAGGCAGACATGGCTCTCAAGTGAAGATAGGTTATGTGCACACTGCTCACAAAATATGTGTGGGTGTGTGTGAGTGAGTGAATGAGTGAGTGAGTGAGAGAGAGACAGAGAGAGAGAGAGATTGCTCCGTCAGGTGTAGTGGAAGTGAAACAGAAGGTGTGACATCACAGTGAGAAGACTCCAGCCAAGGTGTTGAAGACTTCTTAATAAGCACAGGTGCTGCCAGCACTCTAATAACTACTCTAATAACACCTGATGCTACTACAAGAGGGAAATAACCATGTCTATATCCTAAATGACACCCTATTCCCTATGTAGTGCACTACTCCCAGATCATATATATCCTAAATTACTAGAAGGGTTTATTATAATTATCAGATTGTACTAATGCCATGCACCTTTGAGGGGACATGAACTATCCCTTCATCCTAAATGACACCCTATTCCCTATGTAGTGCACTACTCTAATAACACATTTTGCTACTGTAACGGGACATGTCACCCAATCCCTATGTAGCATTAAGACCTATCTGAGAACAGGTGCTACCAGCTAACCAATCAATTAACACTAATAACCATATTGATGACACCCTTTTCCCTATGTAGGGCACTACTTTTGACCCGGAAGCAAATAAGGGCCTTTTTTACAGGCTTGGTAGGTTGTATAAAAAGTGAGATATGGTAAGGTCTGGTAGGTTGTATAAAAAGTGAGATATGGTAAGGTCTGGTAGGTTGTATAAAAAGTGAGATATGGTAAGGTCTGGTAGGTTGTATAAAAAGTGAGATATGGTAAGGTCTGGTAGGTTGTATAAAAAGTGAGATATGGTAAGGTCTGGTAGGTTGTATAAAAAGTGAGATATGGTAAGGTCTGGTAGGTTGTATAAAAAGTGAGATATGGTAAGGTCTGGTAGGTTGTATAAAAAGTGAGATATGATAAGGTCTGGTAGGTTGTATAAAAAGTGAGATATGGTAAGGTCTGGTAGGTTGTATAAAAAGTGAGATATGATAAGGTCTGGTAGGTTGTATAAAAAGTGAGATATGATAAGGTCTGGTAGGTTGTATAAAAAGTGAGATATGGTAAGGTCTGGTATGTTGTATAAAAAGTGAGATATGGTAAGGTCTGGTAGGTTGTATAAAAAGTGAGATATGGTAAGGTCTGGTAGGTTGTATAAAAAGTGAGATATGGTAAGGTCTGGTAGGTTGTATAAAAAGTGAGATATGGTAAGGTCTGGTAGGTTGTATAAATTAACAGGATGAAGACAAATGTTTAAAATACAACAGTAGTTACAAATCTATTGTGTGACACACCTCACCACACACACACTTCAGTTGTACTTGAAACAGTGAGAACAAGGGGATGTGGCTTTGATATGATTGAATAAGGAGTTTATTCAGGCCACTGCAGATTTATGGTCTTCACATCAGATGCTTTA
The DNA here is from genome assembly GCF_057628025.1 of Oncorhynchus mykiss. NCBI lineage: Eukaryota > Metazoa > Chordata > Actinopteri > Salmoniformes > Salmonidae > Oncorhynchus > Oncorhynchus mykiss. The sequence continues at coordinate 18,408,441 of NC_143034.1, read as the reverse complement.
TGAAGCCAATAATAACCGAACCGGATGCAGACAGAAATGTCCGTCCACGTTTGATTCAGAGTAGCAGGTCAATAATACTATTCCATAGTGAACCTCTTACCCTGTTTTCAAAGCTCAGCTTTCACCACTCCAGTATGAAATGGAACATCTCTCTTTAATGCAAAGCCATGGATCGATGAGTGATTTGTTGAACGTAGCAGCGAGCGGGCGCTTCAAGGTCGTGTTGTGCGTTTCAGTACTCTCTCACCCCACCTCTCCCGCTCACTTTACTGTGTGACAGCGTTATTTGAAGGCCTCCCATTTACTCAAACGTGGACGGACATTTCTGTCTGCATCCGGTTCGGTTATTATTGGCTTCATAAAGCATTTGATGTGAAGACAATAAATCTGCAGTGGCCTGATTAAACTCCTTATTCAATCATATCAAAGCCACATCCCCTTGTTCTCACTGTTTCAAATACAACTGAAGTGTGTGTTTGTGTGGACAGTGTGTGTGTTTGAGTGATTGACTATCTGTATGTAGTGTACCTCGACACCTGCAAAACTCCCGACTTGAAGTCAGTGGTTTCTCGGTCCTCGTTTCACCTATAAAAGGAAAAGTAGGCCTCGTCCCTCAACCTTACAGCTCCCTCAGTGCTCTCTCTAAACCAAGGCCTCAGCCTAGACCTCTACCCGTATTCATAAAGCTTAGAGCAAGAGTGCTGATCCACGATCTGTTTGCCTTTTAGAGCACAATCATTAAGATTACATGGAAAGGTGGAGACCTGATCCTAGATCAGCACTAGCATCTGAAATGTGAACTGGCCCCTTATAGAAGTGCTGGCAGCCAGATGGTACACCCAGTATTGACAAAATATGACCACAACATGTTGATACTCTGAAACATCTTTATTTAAAAGGATTTACAACAAACTGGCACCACTGTGTTAAGTTAAAGGGCGTTCTTTTTCTTTCATTTTTGTACATAAGATGCAGACACAAAAATGTGTCACTCGGTCCACTCAAAAAGAAAATGTATACACTAATATTAGCTAAAAAAAATAAAATGGTTGTTGAATGTATTGAGATCAACATCCATCATAAAAGCAGAGAATAAGAAATAAAATGAGGTTACCTTTAGACCGGATCTAAGGTCAGTTGTTTCCCTCTCTAATACTAAAGGATAACATCTGTGATTGGTGTCGTAGCTGAATCAGAATTAGTTAGGTAACATTGATGAATATGTTTTAATTTACTTTCAGAATATGCTTATGCGAGATAGTCACTTGGGGCCCAGAGAGGGGAGAGGTCAGGATTGTCTTCATTTTTGAATGTGTCTAACTATTCCTAAACCATGTGAAGGGCTCCACCATCTCCAATCACTCCCTCCTTTTCCCATTGGGGGGGGGGAGGAGTATGACAGTGTCTGGAACCATTGTATTACCCCTCTGATGTTGCCCTTCTCTTGACCTAGTATATGACCTAGAGGCTCACTCTCCTCCGTGAGCTTGTCCAGGAGGGGGGTGTATTTGAGATGGGAGTATCTATAATTGACAATAGATATATGCCATTGGATGAGGTAATGTTTTGGTACTAGGAAGTACCAAGAACGAGAAGTAGAACCTTGTCTAAGAGACCAAACTGATAATTTATAGCTAATGCTATCTGGCTATGGGATACTCCTTTTTGTAAGTAAAAGGCCCTTTGTGGAGTTCTTATGATCTGTGGTTTATCATGTCGACTAGGGGGTGGATCTTTGCTATAAAAGATCTGTTGCCATTATGTTGACACTCAGAGAATTCATTTATAGACACTGAATTGATCTGAGAGTCACAGGGCTATGGTGAAGCTCATATTATTAAAATATGACATTTAAGTATAACTCTGACTGGTGTGTGGTTTGTAACTCTCATCATTTAGTAATAGAGGAAATTACCACGACATTGGATAAACTGATCCTAGATTTGTACTAAAGTGTAACTTCTGCCTGGTGGTAACAACCAATCCAAGCCTTCCACCACTGAAACCTGTCCCAATCCAAACCCAAAATAAAAATGCTCACACCACCTGATAAAACCATATCAAAGCTTAGAAAAAATAAATTTGAATCATATCAAGTATGGAAATGGATTAACCTAAAATCTTCAATCCCAAAAACCCTAGTTCCGCCAACAAATCTTATAGAAGAAGGTGTGCATGACTAGAAACTGAATAAAACAACAAATCTTAAAGCTACTATTCCGCCTGCGTTTTGGGGCTCAAACAATGTCCTTGAGAGGGTATGGAGGATAACACGGAAAACTTCTAAATCCTCCTGAAATACTTTTAAGCCGTATTAGCTTTCTTGGATTTTCCAAACCCTTTCATCTATGAAAGCCAAATAAATAATCCAACACAGAACACGCTACAAGGGTAGCGGAGCAACGATTCCCAAATCTATTGAAATTAATTATAGAACAGATATGCGGTCTGTGTTTTTCAGCACGCGTCAACATTTCTGACTGCAAAAGATGGACAGAACTTTGAACGAACTTTGCACCCATTTGAACAATGTAGCTCACTTCATTTCTCCAAGACCAAAATCCACTATTTAAAAACACAGCTTTCATAGTTTCCACTCAATGCTTTTTTTGGGGCAGATATCTAAAAAGGCACACATCTAAATGATAGGTTTTGTATACCAGGTTTTCCAAGGCCCAAATTAGTTGTTTTTCCTATTAAAATACAGCCAGGGCAAAAATAGAACAAAACATGACCTACAGTGAGTCCTGATCCAAATGTTTCAGAACCACTGTTTTATGTATAGTCAGATGGCAGTGTATGAGCCTAGTGAACATTGTCCTTGGGGTTGGTTAGTTAGGACTATCCTGTGTCTGAACTACACCTATCCTGTTCTATTAGATTGAGTGGAGACCTTGGAGTACACTATTCCTCTCCTGTCTAAATAAATGACGAATGGAATAACAAATCTAAACCTTATGACTCCGATGCCATGTCCGGTCTGTTAGATTTCATCTAAACCTTGTGAACGACACCATTTATTTCCTGTTAGATTGAATCAGGAGTCAGTCATTATTACGGGATGACGACCCCTTAAGACAACAGATCTCAGTGCCTGAACACCATTTGTTTCCTGTCTACATAATGAATCTGTAATAAAACCTTGTTTGTTTATTACTACACCGTGTCTGTTAGATTGAGTCAACTGCTTCTTTCTGCTATTTTCCAGGAGCCAGTTCAGTCATTAGTCGCCATAGAAGCCATAGTGACATTTAACGATGTTCTAGAACTACTCTGTAATGGTGATCTAACTGGGATGGACATGGTAAACTGTGTCATTTAGGATTAACGCATGTTTCACTTCTCGTCCCCCTTTTCTTTGCTACATTCATTCCTTCTACCCTAATTGGAACAAGAATGATTACAAAACAAGATGTAGAGGAGGAGATATAGAAGAGTGGATGTAGACGAGAGTAGCGAGAGAGGAAGGAGAGGAGATGGTGTGTGTGTGTGTGTGTGTGTGTGTGTGTGTGTGTGTGTGGGGGGGGGGGGGGGGGTTAGGCAGTGGTGCTCACTCCTGCTACAGCTGGTGTGTGTTGTTGTGATGTTGGTGATGCGGTGCTGTTCAGGGCTTTTCCTCGGTGTCTCTGACCCCCTCTCCTCCTGCCTCCACCTCCTGACTTGGGCTGGAGGAGAACAGTCACAACAGAACAAGTGTTACTAAATGTTAAGCCAAGCACACAATTTATGACCACCTCTAACTTTTTTTTACTTTAAAAAAAAGAGAAATTCTTCTTTTTTTTATTACACAACATTAGTTCAGGCTTAAACATCAATTTAATGTTTTCATTCAAGTAAATAACCTTTTCAGTACTTTTAGAAGTCAAAGTTCATGCTGCACAGGAAAACACTCTTTAGTGTTGGGATAAATGGAAGTCATGGCAGTACTTCTTTAGGACAAACTGGTGTTTCCTTCCCTCGTTCCGTTTACCTGGTTCTCTTTGTTGCCGTCTTTACATAGCGTCTCCTCCTCCCCCACTGTCTGACGCAGACAGACAACCAGACAGACGAGGGAGAGAGAGTGAAGGAGAAGGAAAGAGTGACGGATGGGGAAAGTGTTAAGGAGGGGACGGGGAGACAAGTTTAATGGACGGAGGTCAGGAAAGATGAGAGGAACGAGTGATGGGGCCGACGATAATGGAGGAGAGGAGTGAACGAAAGTGGGATGAGGAGGAAAAAAGATGTACCGGTAAGTGGAATGAAAATTGAGAGCGGCAGAGAGGGATATTGGCAGACGAGTGTGAGGGTCAAGGAAAGGGAGGACTTTTTGAAAAGAGGGATTGTGAAAGGCCGGGTGATGAACAATCATAAAAGCGCAGGATAAAGAAAGAGTGAAACGAGATGGAGGGGCATCGGAAGAGAGATTAGCCAGCATATTGGAAAAGAGAAAGCTGCTGGTACGACACACACACCAACCTGTCCAACTTTTAGAGTACAATACGCACACAGCATATTTTAGAGTACCATACGCATGCGCCAAATTGGGGTTACCCCGCCCGCTGTTTGTGAGTCTGATCGCAAGTATAGAATTGTACCACATCAGGTCTATAAAAAGTTTGGAATACTCTTGACAGCATTCCATTTACACACATGGTAAAAGTCACTAACAATATCTGATTAGAAAGAACACAAAAGGACCATTATTCTTGGAGTCATTTTATTAAACAAATAACAAGTTGTTTAGGTACAAAATTTACAAATGTCTCATGCACAATAAAAAAAAAATGACTGATATGAAAAATGTTTGAAGCAGAGCATGAAATAAACATGTTCTCCATAATAAAAACGGAAAAGCTATGATAGGAAACAGCGAGTGAGAACAAATCTGTTCAGGAAGTCATTTCCTAGACAGATTTGCCTGGTAGCTAGCAGATTTAGCCTTACGCAGCAAGGCATCAGGGTAGACTTCTCTGTGGCAAACAGTTCTTCTGGCAATCATTGAAACCTTCTTGGTAACAATGGCACTCAGCATGTCTGTGGGGGCTGTGCCTTGGCAAAGTGGGTGGGGTTATATCTTTCCTGTCTGGCCTTGTCCGGGGGTATCATCGGATGGGGCCACAGTGTCTCCTGACCCCTCCCGTCTCAGCCGCCAGTATTTATGCTGCAGTAGTTTATGTGTCGGGGGACTAGGGTCAGTTTGTTATATCTGGAGTACTTCTCCTGTCTTATCGGGTGTCCTGTGTGAATTTAAGTATGCTCTCTTTCTTTCTCTCGGAGGACCTGAGCCCTAGGACCATGCCTCAGGACTACCTGGCATGATGACTCCTTGCTGTCCCCAGTCCACCTGGCCGTGCTGCTGCTCCAGTTTCAATTGTTCTGCCTGCAGCTATGGAATCCTGACCTGTTCACCGGACGTGCTACCTGTCCCAGACATGCTGTTTTCAACTATCTAGAGAGAGCAGGAGCGGTAGAGAGACTCTTAATGATCGGCTATGAAAAGACAACTGACATTTACTCCTGAGGTGCTGACTTGCTGCACCCTCGACAACTACTGTGATTATTATTATTTGACCATGCTGGTCATCTATGAACGTTTGAACATCTTGGCATGTTCTGTTATAATCTCCACCCGGCACAGCCAGAAGAGGACTGGCCACCCCTCATAGCCTGGTTCCTCTAGGTTTCTTCCTAGGTTCTGGCCTTTCTAGGGAGTTTTTCCTAGCCACCGTGCTTCTACACCTGCGTTTCTTGGTCTTTCAATCACCCACGTGGGTATAACCAATGAGGAGATGGCACGTGGGTACCTGCTTCTATAAACCAATGAGGAGATGGGAGAGGCAGGACTTGAAGCGTGATCTGCATCAGAAATAGAAAGAAGTTCTATTTTAGCCCTTGGTAACACAGACGCTTGTTGACGAGGGCGAGCAGTGTGGGTGTAATAACTGAATAACAGGCCTCCTTGCTCGCATATGCTTTTTCAGTTCTGCCCACAAATTTTCTATAGGTTGAGGTCAGGGCTTTGTGATGGCCACTCCAATACCTTGACTTTGTTGTCCTTAAGCCATTGACAACTTCGGAAGTATGCTTGGGGTCAATGTACATTTGGAAGACCCATTTGCGACCAAGCTTGAACTTCCTGACTGAGGTCTTGAGATGTTGCTTCCAAGTATCCACATAATTGTCCTACCTCGTGATGCCATCTATTTTCTGAAGTGCACCAGGCCATCTTTTAGCAAAGCACCCTCACAACATAATGCTGCCACTTCCGTGCTTCACGGTTTGGATGGTGTTCTTTGGCTTGCGAGCCTCCCCCTTTTTCCAACAATCATAACAATGGTCATTATGGCCAAACAGTTCTATTTTTGTTTCATCAGACCAGAGGACATTTCTCCAAAAAGTATGATCTTTGTCCCCATGTGCCGTAGCAAACCGTAGTTTGGCTTTTTAATGGTGGTTTTGGAGTAGTGGCTTCTTCCTTACTGAGCTGCCTTTCAGGTTATGTCAATATAGGAATCATTTTACTGTGGATATCGATACTTTTGTACCCGTTTCCTCCAGCATCTTCACAAGGTCCTTTGCTGTTGTTCTGGGATTGATTTGCACTTTTCGCACCAAAGTACATTTATCTCTAGGAGACAGAACACTTCTCCATCCTGAGCGGTATGACGGCTGTGTGGTCCCATGGTGTTTATACTTGCGTACAATTGTTTGACACAAACTCCGTACATGTCTGTGTGGTGCAGCTCGAGAATCAGGATGTTAGAGTCACTCAGTGGATGTATTTTTATTTCAAATTTAAAAAATAAAATTCAGGCCACATTCATTTCTGTGTACTATTAACTCAGATCTCTTACATGGACAGAGAATGCTGCATGTTGGCAGGTCTGCACACACACACCATTCAGTCACTCAACACACAATGCAGAGTTTAACTTTCCTCCTACTCTTCTAGCAAGTCATTTTTTGACCTCTTACTTCAGGATGTTCTCTAACCCCCTCCCTTAGTTAGAAATAGTTTGTGTAGAACAGATGATTGTCTGTCATGTAGAATTGGGAATCGTGTCAGCTCTACTCATTACATCTCTGTCCAAGACCCTCCCTCCTCCAGGTGTTGTTTCTAAGCCTCGGCCTCCAGGTAGCTGAGCAGTAGCTGTCCTGTGTCGTGGCTGTACACAAGTGTTCTGTCTAAGCTCCTCCTTCATGTCTAATGCTGCATTCATAACCAAGTGGGAAGGCGTTAATTGCCAGTTGTGAAGTCGTGAATACCAGTTGGATGCATTCACGTGCTTTGAACTTGTTGAGAAAGCCGATTGGCTAATGGCCAACAAGCTGCATCCACCATAATCTTGCTTGTAAACCAAGTCATATTAAAAAAAACATATTCATAGATAAACTGTTTATAAATAATGTTTTGTTGTTTCCTTTAACTGACAAAAATGCTGTTATAGGTCATTTCCTTAGTAGGTGACAGAGGTCAGGATGTGGGAGAAGTCAGAGCTCAGGGATGATAGATGAGTTTCCCCACTAGTAATTACCAGTAGGAGGGTTGTTCAAGTGGATTTTTCCCAGTCCTATGTGGTAAATACCACCTTCCATCTTGGTTATGAACGCAGGGTAGTCCCTTCCTTCACCAGTTGTTCAGTCTAAGCCCCTCCCTACCCCAGTAGCTCACCGGTAGCTGTCCTGCGTTGGGGCTTTCAGGCCGCGGTGCCGATCCTGCCTCCTCATTGGCTGACGTGGTGCCCTTCTTAGTGGACTGCATCTTGGCTTGCTGGGCCTTGGTGACTGACTGGAGCAGCTGGAGAGACACACGTACAGGTGGAGTTAGTTAGGAGGTAGTCTGGGACGCTTTAGAAAAAGGTATAAGCCCTTCATAACACTTGACACCACACACACACACACACACACACGACAAAGCTGGTGAAGAGACAGTGAGTTATTGTAACATTGTGAAATGTTTCTAAGGGGGTTTAATGCTCCATGACCTTTTATAAACTTAGGACCATTCATAACCCCTTACAACTAGTTCTAACCCCATACCTTGGTGATGGTGCCCACAGCCTTGGTGCGTCCCTCTCTGAACACCAGTCTCTGGTCTGTGTGGAGGTACTCGGGGGTCTTGATGAATCTGAAGTGGACTGAGGCCTTGTCCCCGGTACGTAGACAGTCTCTGTTCATGGTCAGAATGGTGGCTGTCTGTCTGATGCTGCCACAGTGCACTGAGGGAGAGAAAGTCAGAAAAATAACAATTGACATACCAGTGGCATAGCAACTCTGGACGTGTCCCATTTTTGTGTGATTGTAGGAGAGACAAAGACCTAATATGAATATAGCTGAAACTTTAATGCTAAATTGAGCATCGCCACAGTATACAAGCAACCATGAACACACCCACACGTTTGAAAGCCGCTCACCCATAGCCTGGTATCGTGGGGATATGGTGGTGGGGTGGTGCAGGACCAGTATCTCAGCCATGAACTCCCAGGTAGCCTGAGGTGTTAGTCTGGGAGAGATCATCACCATCCCCTTCCTGATGGAGGAACGCTTGATCTGGAGGAGAAGAAAGAGGGAGAGGGGTGAAAAAGGGGCCGGGGGGAGAGGAGAGAAACATTAGGACAGACTGTCAGAAATGTGCTGATTGAGGATGTTTTTTCCCCTATGGGAGTCATCCATTAATGGATTATGGACAGAGAATTTTCTGGAGAAAAACAAACACAAAATGGTCCATCTTTTTACATCTGCAACTTATTTGAAAGTTGCTGACTTCATCTTTTGACACAAAAGCAGACAATTTATGAATGCATGTACGACTTCATCTGTGTTATTGTGTGTCTGTGTGGTTGTAGCCTTACAATCAGACGCGTAAAAACACACCTTTTTGAGCGCGAAGGAAGCGGTCTGTCCCCCCCGGACCTCTTTGACAGGCATCCTCTTGCGGTGGATAGATTTGACAGCGATGGAGAGGAAACTGCCCAGGGGGTCTGGGCCGAGCAGCAGCGTGTCATTCAGTCGTATCAATCCACGTAACGTAGTGCCGGATACTACTGTGCCCACACCCTGAGGAGAGATAGGAGACGTCAATACAACACAGCTTGTTAAATGATTAGTGTGTGTGTGGTGCTGATGGTTGTGTGTGTGGTGTGTACTAACCGGTACTGAGTAGGTGTCATCGATCTGGAACTCGGCAGGCTCATCTTCTCTATAGGAGGTTTTAGAAGACAGTAGGTTGAGGAACATCTTCAGAAGATCCATGTTATCTCCTGTTACATTGGAGACCTGGAAGATTGGACACATCCTAGGGGGAGAGACACAGAGAGAGAGAAGGGAGGGGGGAGAAGAGAAAGGAAAGAGTGGAGGATTAAGACAACATACGTTACCCATAAATCAATTCAAATGTTATTGGTCACATACAAAAAAAATGAGCAGATGTTATTGCGGGTGAAGCGAAATGCTTGTGTTCCTAGCGCCAACAGTGCAGTAGTATCTAACAATTCACAACATTACACACAAACCTCAAAATAAAATAATGGAATTAAGAAATATATAAATATTAGGATGAGCAATGTCAGAGTGGCATTGACTAGAATACAGTATATTAACATATGAAATGGGTACAACATCATGTAAACATTAACATGACTAGTGATTCCATGTCTATGTGTATAGGGCAGCAGCCTATAAGGTTGAGTAACCGGGTGGTAGCCAGCTAGTGACAGTGACTAAGTTCAGGGAAGATCTTTTTGGCCTTCCTGTGACATCGGGTGCTGTAGGTGTCCTGAGAGCAGGCAGTGGTTCCCCGGTGACGCGTTGGGCAGACCGCACCACCCTATGGAGAGCTCTGCGGTTGCGGGCAGTGCAGCTGTGAGGTTCTTAGGGGGACAAGCCAAATTTCGTCAGCTTCCTATGTTTGAAGAAGTGCTGTTACGCTGCCTTCGCCACACTATCTGTGCGGGTGGACCATTTCAGATTGGCAGTGATGAGTATGCTAAGGAACCGAGGACAGAGAGCAGGGACAGCTTTTCACCTTCTCCAATGCGTTCCTGTTGATGTGGATGGGAGGAGTGCTCCCTGTCTCCTGAAGACCACGATCAGCTCCTTTGTTTTGTTGACGTTGAGGTGATTTCCCTAGGACCACTCCGCCAGGGCCCTCACCTCCTCCTCATGAAACATACACCTCCGCCTTTCTTCTTCTAGGAGAGTTCCTTATTCCCATCTGCGTGATGTGCTGAGAACCCAGCTGGCTGTATGGACAGGGACAGTCTATCTGGAGAGCCATGATTCCATGAAGCAGGGTATGTTACCGTCCCTGAGCTCATCTACTTTATTGTCCAGGGACTGAACATTAGCGAGTAACATACAGTCCCTGAGCTCATCTACTTTATTGTCCAGGGACTGAACATTAGCGAGTAACATACAGTCCCTGAGCTCATCTACTTTATTGTCCAGGGACTGAACATTAGCGAGTAACATACAGTCCCTGAGCTCATCTACTTTATTGTCCAGGGACTGAACATTAGCGAGTAACATACAGTCCCTGAGCTCATCTACTTTATTGTCCAGGGACTAAACATTAGAGAGTAATATACTCGGAATCGGTGGATGGTGTGCACGACTCTCGTGTTGGAATATAGAAGTCCACTCCAAACACCTCTTCTGCCTGGTGATGTTTTGGAGCAGCCTCTGGGATACATTCAGTTGCCTTGGGGGTTGCAAACAAAGGATGCAATTCAGAAAAGTCTAATTTCTGTTTGGGGTCGCTGGTGAGTTACCGCCGCTCTGATATCCAAAAGTTGTCTGGCTGTATGTAATAACACAAAAAACGTTCTGGGCCATAACGTAAGAAATAACACACATCCCAACAAAAATACTGCAAATTTGCTTAGGAGCTAGAAGCAGAGCTGCCATGCCTGTTGGCGCCATCTTAAACACAAACTGTTCAGATGAAATGAGGAGAAGGACCAAAACCACAAGGAAACTGTGTTAATTCAGTGCTATTTACCTCTCTGAGCTGAAGTTGGATGCAGTGACGATAACGTCATCTTTGTTTTGAACCAGTACGGGGATCTTTCTACATCCTGGGGACTTCAGTAACCTCTGTAACAGATGCAGTGTCTCTGGGAAATACACACACAATTATTAACACACATTGTGTGTGTTCATTTGTTAACCAAACAGACTAACGGGGAGGAACTGGTGTTTTCCAATAAAAATAAAAAAAGAAGTTACATTTCACTACGATTATCATGTTTTAATGATTTGAACAGGGCCAGGTTCCACAGTCCATCTCTCACCTGCTAGGATGTTGGCTGGACACATGTCTATCTTGGTGACCACTACAAAGACTGGTACATTCAGGGCTAGAGCCAAACCTAGATGCTCCTTGGTCATCCCTACAATACCTGCATTACTGCCCACCTAGAGAGAGAGAGGAAAGGAAGGAGAGAGATGTAGAAGAGTGAACGAGAGAAAGAGGATGAGCAAAGTCACTGACACAGTAAATGTCTCTCACCATGAGCATACAGAAGTCTGGTAGATGTCCGGTCATTCCAAACACAGTGGTTTTCAGGTACTTCTCATGGCCGGCCAGATCTATGAAGGTGATGACCTTAGAGGACCTCTCACAGATCTTAGTCCAGTCCAGACTGCCCCCGTGATTATCTGGCTTATTCACCACCTAGGAGCAGAGACCGAGAGAGGTTGGTTTAAATCAGAGTGCTGGACAACACGCTAGGGTCAAAATGGACCAGGCTCTAAGTCAGCTTTGTTTACGTTTTAAATACTGCTGGTCCTGTCACTCTCCGTCTCCTGCCTATGTCATCCCTATCTAACTTAAATGTCCTTAGAGACTCCTAAGTCAACCCCAAGTCATTATCTTACATGTCCCTCCTGGTCAAAGCCCAGGATGTCGTTCCCCACACTGCTGGTCCTGCCGCTCTCCATCTCGTGTTTGTGTCGGAAGAGCTTCTGCCTGGCGAACCCCCTGCCGTTGTCCAGCTCCCCGTGGGTCAACACCCCCAGCAGGGTGCTCTTACCGGCATCCACGTTACCCACCACCGCCACCCTGTATGGGAAGGGGAGAGAGAAGTTAAAGGACAGAGAGCTGTTATGTGCAACACCAAATGTTGCAGAACACTGATCCTGAAAGCAAACCAACTTCTTCTCCCTCTGAGAAGACCTAATAATAAATTGACGAATGTCTGTCCCCCCCCCCCCCCCCACCTCACTTCCAGGAAGTCCTCCTCTCCGACCCGTCGGCGGATGAGGTAGTCTCGTACTTTCCCCCCTGCGTCGCTACGTTCTCTCAGCAGGATCATGTCTGCCTCTATCTGCTCACACAGGGATTGAACCGTGGCCACTGACGCCTCCATGTCCCCCTCGTCCAGACCATAGTCACCTCCGTCTGATGAAGAAACGGGGGGGGGGGGGGGTGAAGCAGGAGAGAGGGTGTATGTAAGGAGATAGAGGGTCAAACCACACGGCCCATTACTCTGAGAACGCCCATGCTGTGTCTTTACCAAGACATAAGGCCTTAATTACAGGGTACTTGACTGCATTCCCAGTTTACATCAGGTAATGTAGCTATAGTAGTTCCATTAAAGTTTGGGCAAATTAAAGGAACAATGGAGCAGAAGCTGAGAAGGTGGAGGCTTGTCGTTTTGCCAACTGACCATTAAAGGGTTAAATCAGGATAAACAAGTTAGCTAGTGTTTCTCAGACTTAACTGGCTAAGGACGTTACATACACCGATATGCCTCGGTTCCCAATTCAAGTGTTTAAGATACAAGTACATCGCTCAGCGGACTCCAGACCGATACAAGTACATCGCTCAGTGGACTCCAGACCGATACAAGTACATCGCTCAGTGGACTCCAGACCGATACAAGTACATCGCCTGCCTGACTGGTCCCAGATCTGTTTGTGTTTAAACAACTGACAAAAAGCACAACTGATCTGGGACATCAGGTCTGTGTTCTGTAAGGGGGGTCACCATTGATCTGTGTTTATTGGAGATGTTTACACATGAGCACCATGTGTTCTGTTGTGTGGTTTAGGTATATGGCTCGGAAATAAGGTAGGAAAGTAGGTTATCCCTTCTCACCTGAGCCCACTCCCACCACATAAATGGTCTCCCCACATCCTTCATCCATCCTCTCTCGGAGTTGCCGTAGTAACGAGTCATACTGTTCTCCTGTGGGGCTGACCAGAGTCAGCTAAGAAAGAGAGAAAATATATGTTTAGGTTCATTCACTGGTGTTATGGTTGTTTGATAATTGACAGAAACTTAGATAAGTGTTTACAACAAAATGTTATTGTAAACTGGACTCTGTGATACATCTAAATTTACAACGTAAATAAAAAAACATAACATTACAGTTTATGTCCAGTAGAGGACAGGGCAGAATAACACTACCAAAACAAAGTAAGAACGGCCAGACAGACAGCATGCAAATATTGAAGCAAGTAGCTAGAAGCTAGGCTTGGGTCGTTTGTTGACGTTACAATGACGTAGCCTAGTTTCTGGCAAGCCTGACCAGGTTGTAAATGTGCACATGCATGATGATTCATGCAATTATGAATCCACACTTTATTATTTGAAATAAATTATATTTGCAAGATAAATATAGGTTTCAGGCCTGATTGGTGTCAGTTTTGCCCAAACTAACACGCCTGACTCCAATAATCAACTAATAATGGTCTTCAGTTTATAATAAAACTAGTTTAAATCAGCTGTGTTTGCTAGGGGTGGAGGAAAGTGTGACACCAAATCAGACCCCCGAGGACTGGATGATCTGGTCAAATCATCCTTGGTTCTTTCGCCAACTGTTGTGTCTACACAGAGTGGCACCTATATACGTGTCATTCATTCACCATTGCATGTTCTGGTGGGTACTGGTCACTCGAAAATATACATGTCCGGTCATACTTCAACCATATTAAATGTCATTATAAAATTGTCATTTTCATTAAAAAAAAAAACAACATATTTTTGTTAAAGCTGATGTATAAAATTGAAATCCACGCATGCATATGCCATGTAGCTAGCTTTAGCTGAGTCGAGAGCAGGGCCTACCTTGCTAGTAAAGTCTAAATGATCCTCGGACTCGCCGTTAACATTCTCTCCGTCTTCGAAGCACTCTGTCCCTGAAAGGTCATCCCCACAGTCCGGTGCGAATATAGAAACTGGTACTACTGATTCCTCTTTCGGTAATGTCCCCGGGCTTAGCCCTGGCTCTATTGCTGCCAACGACGCCATCTCCCCAAACCTTCAGAAAAAGTAATTCAATTGCAAACTGCTAGCATAACATTTCTAAGCTAACATTAGCTCACAAATCAAGCTTGCTACTGACACCAACATATTATGATGCAATGCATGCAACAATTGTGTACAGCAACTGCTTACGGTTTAAATTAGGCTAAAACGTTCCTTACGTAGCAATTCATGTTGTATTAGTAATGTTAAGTAAACATATAAATTCAACATACCAGAAGTAGCAGTGTACATAGAAGGTTTGCTTTAGGTAGCCTATATGAGTGTGGCCCGCCCCTATGTTAAATACAGAAACAGGATTGGCTACCCTCCGTTCTTGAACGTTGACAGGTGTTCAACACAGAATGGAATTATTTCACTGAAACAGAAAATCAATACATTTTTCTCTTAAGAGTTTTGACTCTCTTTCAATGTGTCATAGGCACACGTAATATAGTGTGTGCACGATTATAGAAACGCCTTACAGCAAATATTTGAATAAAGTATTAAAATACTGTATGGTAAGTAATGTGTGTAGTAACTATTTTTACCACTAGATCTCAGTTTCATTGGTCAAAATACAGTGCATGGACACCTACATTGACTGTACTCGAAAGGATCAAATGAATCACTAAGATGTCCAGTTTTGTTGTGTAAGACTCAGAAACACCCTACTACAGGCTGGAAGGGAGAAGAATGAAACGAGAAAGAATGAAAAAAGAAAAGGGAAATAAATCAAATAGATAGAGCCCTCCACCCTGTTGAGAAATATGTCCCTAATGGCACCATATTCCCTACATAGTGCACTACTTTTGACCAGAGCTCTATGGGCCCTGATAAAAAAACAAATGTGTACACTATATAGGGAATATGGTGCCATTTGGTACATTCTCTGGCAACTCACTCCAAATATATGTGACTATCTTCCAGTGGAGGCTGCTAAGGGGAGGATGGCTCATGTTAATGGCTGGAATAATGTCTGGAATGGTTTCCATGTGGTTGATACCATTCCATTGACTCCATTCCAGCCATTACTATGAGCAGTCCTACCCTCAGCAGCCTTCACTGCTTCCTTCTATTGCTTGGTTGGAAATGTAGGCTAGTGATATTATTGGCCCTGATTGGTCACCACTTTTACAACTCCTTCTCTTATTGGCTAGTACAAAATTCTAAACCCTGCCCTTTCTACGATACCAGACTGTAAAATGAAAACTTTCTCACTTTTCAGGCTTTTTCTACTGAGATTTCATTGAGAAGTCCGCCAAGATGGTATGTATGACTGTAATTCATTCAGAACTATTCTTTTATCAACTTTCTCTGCTTTCAAACTATCTACACACTACAGCATATCAGATACATTGTTTAAACACCTCCCTTTCAAAGGCAAATCAATACAAGGTAGAGGGACAGGGAGTTAGCTGGTAAAGTTTGTGTGCAGCTCCTGAAACTGATGTTTTGCTTTGATACTGTGTTATCATGATTATTATTATTATCACAGTACACATAACCTTGGGACAACTGGAATTTAATATGAGTCTGTGATTGAATGACTTTCATTGCCGATATCATTTATTCTACTACAGGGGCAGTCCATAAAATCCATATATGGTTCTTTGTGGTATTTTGCAATAGTGTTCCTTATCTTGATGTACTTTGAATTACTGTGAGTGGTGAGTCTGGAGATTAGTTGGATTCAAGGTTGTAAAAAGTAAGAGGATGACACCTGTATATTCTACAGCCTTTAGATCAGGGCTCTCTAACCCTGTTCCTGGAGAGCTACCCTCCTGTAGGTTTTAACTCTAACCCTGTTCCTGGAGAGATACCCTCCTGTAGGTTTTAACTCCAACCCTGTTCCTGGAGAGCTACCCTCCTGTAGGTTTTAACTCCAACCCTGTTCCTGGAGAGCTACCCTCCTGTAGGTTTTCACTCTAACCCTGTTCCTGGAGAGCTACCCTCCTGTAGGTTTTCACTCTAACCCTGTTCCTGGAGAGCTACCCTCCTGTAGGTTTTCACTCTAACCCTGTTCCTGGAGAGCTACCCTCCTGTAGATTTTCACTCCAACCCTGTTCCTGGAGAGCTACCCTCCTGTAGGTTTTCACTCCAACCCTGTTCCTGAAGAGCTACCCTCCTGTAGGTTTTCACTCCAACCCTGTTCCTGGAGAGCTACCCTCCTGTAGGTTTTCACTCCAACCCTGTTCCTGGAGAGCTACCCTCCTGTAGGTTTCTACTCCAACTCTGTTCCTGGAGAGCTACCATCCTGTAGGTTTTCACTCCAATCCCAGTTGTAACTAACCTGATTCAGCTTATAAACCAGCTAATTATTAGAATCAGGTGAGCTAGATTAGGGTTGTAGACTGTAGGATACCCAATAGTTCAGCAGTCTAGAAATATTCTGTGTCACAATATAAATGTGTCTAACTTTGTTGCTTTGAACCACAAGAAATGTACAACGTCAATGGATTCTATCCCCAATGAATTACGGAGTTTTTGAGAATTGACTGGAGACTCCACCTGTTTGATGATTAACGTCATTATTGATCTGAGATACAGAGACAGGTGATGCAGTGTTCCAAGGTGCGGCCCAGGTATAGGGTCTAACTACCATATCTTCTACGTGACTATTACCATGTGATACCAGGGACATTGACCCACTGATACAGAGGACACAATGACTACCATTTATTAGATCCAACCAATGATTGTTTGAAGGGAGGTATTATGTGAATCTCAATAGCATCATTGACGATGCAGTGTCACACACACACGCACACGCGCACACACGCACACACACACACACACACACACACACACACACACACACACCACAGATTGTAGTACAGACAGAGGGTGTGGTAGGGTCTTAGCTCGTCTTTGAATCACCAGCTTCATCCTCTATTTTTTTTAGTCTCACTGTTGTAAACCATTTATGACTTCACTGTCTCCTTGTGACCACTTCCTGACCATCTCAACGGTCAAACAGCATTCAAACAACGTTTAGGTCCTGTTTTGCTGCTTTTATGACCCTGTGTTCGGTATTTTATGACTGATCCCAGATATGATTGTGCAAACATGGCGTGACAATGACCGTAGGAGTCGTCTAGTACAAACAGATCTGGGACCAGGATATGGTTTTATTGCCCATGGGTGTTTCACTCACTACCCCAATAAGGTTGATCATTAACACTGAACAAGATAACCTGACCGTAGGTTCTGTTACCGTGGTTCCATGTGCACCACAGACATGCTGATACGAATCTGGAAAACACAGGTGGCTGGTGGCATCTTCATTGGGGAGGACGGGCTCATAGTAATGACTGGAACTGAATGAATGGAGTGGTATGGAACTCATCATGGTTTTCCACGTTTGATACTTTTCCATTCACTCCTTTCCAGCTGTAATTATGAGATGTCCTCCCCTCAGCAGCCTCCTGAGCTGTAACGTTTATGAAGTAGTACATGCCAGTTATGAGTAACAACGTTTTCAAAAACACAAAGGTCATACAACGTTCATACTGATGTCATTGACACTTAAGGATGATCAACTAAAGGTTCATTGCTCCATCGTCATGTCAACTCCATCGTCATGTCAACTCCATCGTCATATCAACTCCATTGTCATGTCAACTCCATCGTCATATCAACTGGGCCGAGATGAACATTATCCCTGTTATGGGAACCAAACTCTGCAGACCAATGAGATTTATTTTCCCCACTTCTCATTTACTCTTAGTCTCTGCTATTTGTACTGTTCATTTGACAAGGTAACTGTTTTCTATGAGCTCAGTGCAGTAAGACGCTTATTACTGTGTATTTATCCCATTTGTTAACCCCTTAGTTGTCTAATTTCTCCTTCCTAGACGTTCCGTGTGGAAAACATGTCCTTCAAGCAGGGTCAGGAGATGACGTTCACAGGGAAGACCAAGTCTGGAGCCTCTAAGTAAGATCCTGACACTTCACCTTTCAACCCAAACTCAACACAGTGTTTCCCCTAGCATTAGTCCTTGAGACACTCCTAGTGCCTCACTCACTTCTCACTCCCAAGATTTAGCAGAACCCTGACACTCTTGGTTTCAATTCAATGTTTTGGTGCTTGTAGCCCTGATTGTACTTTTCGGGTATTTCGCAGCCCACCAAGTGTATATGGGAAACAGTGGACGTACAAGTCACTATTGGTTTCAACTATTGGTTTCAACTATTGGTTTCAATTATTGGTTTCAACTATTGGTTTCAACTATTGGTTTCAACTACTGGTTTCAACTACTGGTTTCAACTATTGGTTTCAACTACTGGTTTCAACTACTGGTTTCAACTATTGGTTTCAACTACTGGTTTCAACTACTGGTTTCGGTGTTTGTAGACCCGGATGTCACATTGGGGGCCTTTGCAGCCCACAATATACATACCAAAAGGTTGTCATGGTTATTGACATGGTTTCAATTCAATTTGGCTAAGCAAAAACAAACCACGCTCATGGAGAACTTATTGTGTTACTTTTTTTGGACTGAATTATCATATCTCATTTCCTGTTTCATTTTATCTCCCCCCCCCCATCTCTCCCTATCTTTCTCTCACTCTCTCTAAATCTCCCCCCTCCTCCATCTCTACCCCCCCATAGTTTCACCATCAACATCGGCCACGACAGTGACAACTACGCCCTCCACTTCAACCCTCGTTTCAGCCACGGACACATCGTGTGTAACTCTCTGTCTGGAGGAAGCTGGGGAGACGAACTCAAGGAAGGTCACTTCCCCTTCCAGGATGGAGAGCAGTTCAAGGTGTGTGTGTGTGCTCGCGTGTGTGTGTGATAAGGTAATAATCACCAGTCTAACATTTGGTCATAGGTCAGTCTGGTCACACAGTCTGTTGACTCTAACTGCAAATATAATATGTAACAGTTATAGAGTCCACAGTTAGTCTACACTGGTGATTATAACAGCATCTATTGTATAAGTACATCTGATAGAGTCATCTCAATGGCTCATTGATTTGGCTCACTAGGAAGCCAGTGTAAGCCCGCCTAACTGTTGAATTTAATCATTACAAATAAGTCCTTAACCAGGAGCCATTCAAATAACGTCTACAGAAATGAAGCAGTAGATTATAACTTGCCTCAAAGATTCTAGCCTCCCGTGCCTGACTGCTACAGACTGCAGACTACAAGACACATGGCTGGTAAATTAGATTCTAAACATTTCTCTCTCTCTCTCTTTCTCTCTCTCTCTCTCATCCCTCCATCCAGCTGGTCCTCAACTTCACCAATGAGCAGTTCTACATCAAGCTGCCAGACGGTCACATGATGGACTTCCCCAATCGCCTTGGCGACTGCAAGTACAAACACATCATGGTTGACGGAGATGTCAAGGTCATCAGCTTCAAGATCAAATAGAGGTTGACCTTTAACCTCTGACAGTTGTCTAAATCCTTTGAAACAATACCTGTGAACTTATTTATACCAACTCTGAGCTCTCATTGTGTACGTTGTGCAGTGAGAGGAAAACCCACTAGGTGGCGCCACTGTCAAACACACTTCTACCAGAAACCTGTGGAGAGACCATTCCAGATGTGTTAATAAAACCTCCGTGAAAGCAAACAATGTTTTCAATATCTTTATGTGGCCTTTGTATAATCTTTGAATACTTTTGGTGTGTCCTTAACGAGAGGCCGAATCTTTATTTCCTTACTCACTAGTGTTGGAGATAGAACCACAAGCATTCCGATGCACCTGCAATAACATCTGCAAATCTGTATACGCAACCAATAAACTTCGATTTGATTTAGTGTATTCTCTTTTTCTCTTTCCCTCTCTCTCTCAACCTCCCCCATACTCGTACAGCGGTCAGTCATGACATCATCAGAGGGAGACACATTACTGTTTATTAGACTGTAGCCTGGGTGTTAATCCTCTTCCGCACACACACACACACACACACACACACACTAGTGTAGCCTGGGTGTTAACCATGGTCTCCCACCATAAAATAATTGACTGTGAGCTCACTAGGTCAGTGTACTCACTTATACAGTCTATTGTCACTGTCCTGCCTGTCAGTCTGTCTACCTCCTGCCTGTCTGTCTGTTTGCCTGCCTCCTGTCTGTCTGTCTGCCTGCCTCCCTCCTGCCTGTCTGTCTGTCTGCCTGCCTCCCTGTCTGTCTGTCTGTCTCCTGGGTGAACTAGAACATCAGTGTGCTGAACTCACACTTGGCCTTCTAGGAATTGTATTATCTTTTTAGTAGTAGTAGTGGTTGATACCAATTCAATGCTAACTCTCTTTACGAAATATGTTATTCTATGCTGAGTCATGACTAAGGCTGAGCAACAAGCTATCAAGGATGGCTGGCAGCCTAGCGGTTAGGGCATAGGGCCCGTAACCAAAACAATTCTAGTTCTAATCCCAGAGCCGACAAGGTGAAACATCTGTTCATATGGCTGTGAGCAAGGCACTGAACCCTAGTTGCTCCAGGGTTGTCGTTGATCATTGGCTGTGACCTCCCTCCCTGATAGGTGTCTCTCTGAGTGTCTCAGGGGGAGTTGGGTAATAAAACACATATCCGTTTCACACATGTGTATAGGACAAATATAATTCAGTTAACAGAGGACCAGCTTTTGATTAGATATTGATTGACATAAACTGGACTCAAGTAACTAACTTTCAGTTGAAGTAATTAAGTAACGAACTGTCAGTTGAAGGACAATTAATATCAATCCACTCAAGTTATTCAGACCAAATGGTTCGTATACAGTTGTAGTCGGAAGTTTACATACACCTTAGCCAAATACATTTAAACTCCGTTTTTCACAATTCCTGACATTTAATCTTGGTAAAAATTCCGTCTTAGGTCAGTTAGGATCACCACTTTAGTTAAAGAATGTGAAATGTCAGAATAATAGTAGAGTGATTTATTTCAGCTTTCATCACATTCCCAGTGGGTCAGAAGTTTACATGCACTATATTAGTATTTGGTAGCTCTACCTTTAAATTGTTTAAAACTTGGGTCAAACGTTTCAGGTCGCCTTCCACAAGCTTTCCACAATATGCTGGGTACATTTTGGGCCATTCCTCCAGGCAGAGCTGCTGTAACTGAGTCAGAGTTGTAGGCCTCCTTGCTTCCACACGCTTTTTCAGTTCTGCCCACAAATTTTCTATAGGATTGAGGTCAGGGCTTTGTGATGGCCACTCCAATAACTTGACTTTGTTCTCCTTAAGCAGTTTTGCCACAACTTTGGAAGTATGCTTGGGGTCATTGTCCATTTGGAAGACCCATTTGCGACCAAGCTTTAACTTCCTGACTGAGGTCTTGAGATGTTGCTTCAATATATCCACATAATTATCCTGCCTCATGATGCCATTTATTTTGTGAAGTGCACCAGTCCCTCCTGCAGCAAAGCACCCCCACAACATGATGCTGCCACCTCCGTGGTTCACGGTTGGGGTGGTGTTCTTCAGCTTGCAAGCCGCCCCCTTTTTCCTCCAAACAGTTCTACTTTTGTTTCATCAGACCAGAGGACATTTCTCAAAAAAATACAATCTTTGTCCCCATGGCTGTTTTGTGGCTTCTTCCTTGCTGAGCGACCTTTCAGGTTATGTAGATATAGGACTCTTTTTACTGTGGATATAGAAACTTTTGTACCTGTTTCCTCCAGCATCTTCACAAGGTCCTTTGCTGTTTTTCTGGGATTGATTTACACTTTTCGCACCAAAGTACGTTCATCTCTAGGAGACAGAACGCGTCTCCTTCCTGAGCGGTATGACGGCTGCGTGGTCCCATGGTGTTTATACATGTTTGTACAGATGAACGTGGTACTTTCAGTTTGGAAATTGCTTTGGAAATTTCTCCCAAGGATGAACCAGACTTTCTGAGGTCTTGGCTGATTTCTTTTGATTTTCCAATGACGTCAAGCAAAGAGGCACTGTTTGAAGGTAGGCCTTGAAATACATCCAGAGGTACACCTCCAATTGACTCAAATTATGTCAATTAGCCTATCAGAAGCTTCTAAAGCCATGACATCATTTTCTGGAATTTTCCAAGCTGTTCAAAGACACAGTGCACTTAGTGTATGTAAACTTCTGACCCACTGGAATTTTGATACAGTGAATTATAAGCGAAATAATCTGTCTGTAAACAATTTTTGGAAAAATTATTTGTGGAGTGGTTGAAAAACGAGCTTTAATGACTCCAACCTAAGTGTATGTAAACTTCTGACTTCAACTGTAATCTGTATTCAAGCAGTCCAGTCTGTGTTGTGGTTCTGTAGGTCCTGTTATTATTAACATCAATCAACTCAAGTTATTCAGACCAAATGGCTCATATAATCTGTATCCACGCTGTCCAGTCTGTGTTGTGGTTCTGTAGGTCCTGTTAGTCTATTTTGGCAGGATGAATAACACTAGACATTCCTGAGAGACAATTTACAGGACAACACGAAGAGACCTGCCTCAAGGCTTTGGAATGTTGCATGTTGGGACCACATTCCCTGGTGAGAGGCGGCGGTCTGGAGAGTGTGTGTGTGTGTGTGTGGGGAAGGTACAGTGCCTTGCGAAAGTATTCGGCCCCCTTGAACTTTGCGACCTTTTGCCACATTTCAGGCTTCAAACATAAAGATATAAAACTGTATTTTTTTGTGAAGAATCAACAACAAGTGGGACACAATCATGAAGTGGAACGACATTTATTGGATATTTCAAACTTTTTTAACAAATCAAAAACTGAAAAATTGGGCGTGCAAAATTATTCAGCCCCTTTACTTTCAGTGCAGCAAACTCTCCCCAGAAGTTCAGTGAGGATCTCTGAATGATCCAATGTTGACCTAAATGACTAATGATGATAAATACAATCCACCTGTGTGTAATCAAGTCTCCGTATAAATGCACCTGCACTGTGATAGTCTCAGAGGTCCGTTAAAAGCGCAGAGAGCATCATGAAGAACAAGGAACACACCAGGCAGGTCCGAGATACTGTTGTGAAGAAGTTTAAAGCCGGATTTGGATACAAAAAGATTTCCCAAGCTTTAAACATCCCAAGGAGCACTGTGCAAGCGATAATATTGAAATGGAAGGAGTATCAGACCACTGCAAATCTACCAAGACCTGGCCGTCCATCTAAACTTTCAGCTCATACAAGGAGAAGACTGATCAGAGATGCAGCCAAGAGGCCCATGATCACTCTGGATGAACTGCAGAGATCTACAGCTGAGGTGGGAGACTCTGTCCATAGGACAACAATCAGTCGTATATTGCACAAATCTGGCCTTTATGGAAGAGTGGCAAGAAGAAAGCCATTTCTTAAAGATATCCATAAAAAGTGTTGTTCAAAGTTTGCCACAAGCCACCTGGGAGATACACCAAACATGTGGAAGAAGGTGCTCTGGTCAGATGAAACCAAAATTGAACTTTTTGGCAACAATGCAAAACGTTATGTTTGGCGTAAAAGCAACACAGCTGAACACACCATCCCCACTGTCAAACATGGTGGTGACAGCATCATGGTTTGGGCCTGCTTTTCTTCAGCAGGGACAGGGAAGATGGTTAAAATTGATGGAAAGATGGATGGAGCCAAATACAGGACCATTCTGGAAGAAAACCTGATGGAGTCTGCAAAAGACCTGAGACTGGGACGGAGATTTGTCTTCCAACAAGACAATGATCCAAAAACATAAAGCAAAGTCTACAATGGAATGGTTCAAAAATAAACATATCCAGGTGTTAGAATGGCCAAGTCAAAGTCCAGACCTGAATCCAATCGAGAATCTGTGGAAAGAACTGAAAACTGCTGTTCACAAATGCTCTCCATCCAACCTCACTGAGCTCGAGCTGTTGTGCAAGGAGGAATGGGAAAACATTTCAGTCTCTCGATGTGCAAAACTGATAGAGACATACCCCAAGCGACTTACAGCTGTAATCGCAGAAAAAGGTGGCACTACAAAGTATTAACTTAAAGGGGCTGAATAATTTTGCACGCCCAATTTTTCAGTTTTTGATTTGTTAAAAAAGTTTGAAATATCCAATAAATGTCGTTCCACTTCATGATTGTGTCCCACTTGTTGTTGATTCTTCACAAAAAAATACAGTTTTATATCTTTATGTTTGAAGCCTGAAATGTGGCAAAAGGTTGCAAAGTTCAAGGGGGCCGAATACTTTCGCAAGGCACTGTAGGTGTGTGTGTGTGTGGGGGGGGCAGGTAGGGGTAGGTGTGGGGGTGTAGGGGTAGCTGTGTGTGTGGGTGTGTGGGGGGATTAGGGGTAGGTGTGTGTTGGGGGGATAGGGAATGTGTGTGTGTGTGTGTGTTGGGGGGCGGCGGTAGGTGTGTGTGTGTGTCAGTGGGGTCCATCATAGACACCTAGAGTGAGGAAACTAGCCACCAACAGGACACACAGTGCATTCTTACAACCGCTGATAAATGTGATGGCATGATTGCCACACATTACACTGTATGTGAAAGTTAACTTACTCTAAAACCTTTGCCAGCAGAGGGCAATATCGTAGTCATTTTACCTCTAAATCAATCTGTCAAAACTTTATTAGAACAATCATGTAATAAAAGAATACAAGATGAGAAAAACCAACCAAGAACATTAGCTTGACACATTTTTGGCAATATGACAACAACATCGAAGTAAGAAACAAAATACACAGTGACTGGTTAAATGTCATGTCAATATGTGACAAGAAATACAGCAGCCTACATGATGAATGCAAACTGGAATCCCCTGGCAAAATATATGTCAAACAGCTATTGCTGCAGATGTAGGATCTTAATCTGATCACTCTGTTGCGGGACAACTTTCCTGTAATGTGTGAAATTAAACAATTAGAGGTTTGAGGTTTAACAAGCCTTTGAGTCATAAAAATGTTTCTTAAATTTGTAATTTCCACTTTGACATTTCAGACTTGATTTTCCCTTATGAAAAATCTATCAATCCCTACAGAAAACGTCCATTAATTATAATCCACATAATAATTCACTTTTCCTGTTGCTGCAGGGTTATTTTCCTGCTGTAGCAAACTGGCACAAATGAAGATCCAACACCTGTATAACTATATACCAATAATATTCAGATGATGTAAAAATACAAAAACTACTGAGTTTAGAGTAAGCCATGTTGTTGGGGCAAGTTTATGCTGCACTAACTACTCACAAAACGATTTGTTTGTTTTGGAGGCTGCTCTTGCCCCATCAGCTATAAAGAAATGTCCTCATGTTTTCACCAAATCCAAGGTACTCCTCAGAGTGAAAAGATAAAAATGCTGTATCAGAAATGCTTTGGGAATAGTGCTCTTGTCAGAATAACTCCCCCTCTTTTATAGTTCCTGCATGGATGACCTATCCTCCCCAGGATAAAAAGGATTTAAGTCAAGTATAATAGTTCCTACTTGTGTCACGTCAAAATACTTCCCCCCTCTTCTCCTATATTTCCTGTAGGGGTTCTTCGGCAGCTGACCCCAGGTCACCTGTACTCTGATTATAGATCCTGTAGGGGTGCTCCGGCTGCTGACCCCAGGTCACCTCTACTCTGATTATAGATCCTGTAGGGGTGCTCCGGCTGCTGACCCCAGGTCACCTCTACTCTGATTACAGATCCTGTAGGGGTGCTCCGGCTGCCGGGTCTCCCCTACTTGACCCTGTGCTCTGACCCTTCTGAGCCAGATAGTCCTTATAGTTCCGGGTCAGGAGGGTGTACAACAAAGGGTTAATGCAGCTATTCCCATAGGTCAGACACGTTACAAAGAAATTCATGTAACTGTGAGTGGCAGGAGACAGAGCCCTGAGGGACTGTGGGGAAAATAACTGTGCCAACTGCCACCCCCAGAAAGGCAGGAAACACACCCAGTACGCTACAATGATACAAAAAATCATTGTTACAACCTTTTGTTTTAAGCCTCGTCTTCTCGCTGAACGGCTGCTTCGTCCCAAGCTAGCCTGAGCAGTCCAATAGCGACGTGCTAGGCCAGCGTAGAGACCAACAATGACTAAACCGGGTACGAGGACGCTGGTCAGGAACAGGGCGGTGAGGTAGGCCTTGAAGGCCTCTTGGGTCCACGTCGGGTAACAGATCCGCTTGGCGTTCCCGGCCGCGTTCCACTTCCCTTCCCTCAGCCGTATCATAATCATCATGGGTAGTGTCAGGACAAACGCCGCGCACCAGATGACGGCCGCCACTACCTTCCGTCCTCGCGTGCTGGATCGCCGGGCGCCAAACGGCTTCGCCACGGCCCGGTAGCGCTCCAACGACATGGCGACCAGGACGAAGACGCTGGCGTGCATGGTGAGGAGATCGAGACTCAGGAGGACCCGGCAACCGGCCTCGCCGAACAACCAATCGTGAGCAAAGTAGGTGCAGATGACGAATGGGATCGTAGAGAGGTAGAGGAGGTCGGCGAGGGCAAGGTTGAGTATATAGACGTACATAGAGCCGGATCGGCGGAGAGCCGCGGAACGCATGATGAAGAGGGTGTAGATGTTACCCGCCACCCCCATGGCGAGCATGATTAGGAGGGTAGCGCCGAGGAGAGAGGTCACCCACAAACCCCCACCCCCGGAGCTACCCCCTCCAGAGACACCGCCCGAGCCCCCAGAACCATGCCCTGACTGGGGTGAGATGGAGGTCACGATGGGTGTCTGGCTCTGGTTCATCGTTGGGGAAAGGTTTGAGATCATAAATAAGGCCAGCACGTCCCTACAATGAAGTGATCACTTTACTGGGATAAACTGTTATTACTATTAGTATTCAGAAAGATTTTAAAGAGTTGCTTATGGATTCCAAACGGATTTTAAAGAGTTGCTTATGGATTCCAAATGGATTTTAAAGAGTTGCTTATGGATTCCAAACGGATTTTAAAGAGTTGCTTATGGATTCCAAACGGATTTTAAAGAGTTGCTTATGGATTCCAAATGGATTTTAAAGAGTTGCTTATGGATTCCAAACGGATTTTAAAGAGTTGCTTATGGATTCCAAACGGATTTTAAAGAGTTGCTTATGGATTCCAAATGGATTTTAAAGAGTTGCTTATGGATTCCAAATGGATTTTAAAGAGTTGCTTATGGATTCCAAACGGATTTTAAAGAGCTGCTTATGGATTCCAAACAGATTTTAAAGAGTTGCTTATGGATTCCAAACGGATTTTAAAGAGCTCCATGTTGGAGTGAATAGAGAATCATAAAGAATGTGAAGTGACTTTGCGCACTGCATAAGATCCAGTGAAAAACAGACAGAACCAGACAAAAACAACAACTGTTCTGCATTGTTGAGGGAGATAGCACGTTGTTCTGCATTGTTGAGGGAGATAGCACATTGTTCTGCATTGTTGAGGGAGATAGCACGTCAGCAGGTCACTGCACCTTTTAAACCTGCTGGAAACTGTGTATGTGACAAATACAATTTGACTTGAAAACACATAAATCGTCTTTGGCCTTCTGACTCTTTATCTAAATTGAATCTAAATCCAATAGGAAAACAGGCCGTGTGTAGTGATGCTTCAACAGTGGCTTCAGTTCCACTACGACTGTTAACCTGCAGCTTTAAGGTGAACCAGGACATGGCTGACAAGTCCACCTCATCGAGTGTCTCTTATCTCCCGATGTTTCCACGTCCCCGCTCCAGCTCCTCCAAGCTCCCATGATCCTTTCCTTCCCGCGGGTACCGGACGAAGCCCAGGCGATACAGAAAAACAGTCAGACGCTTCAGTTTCTAGTGGACTTGAACCGCAGCGGTGACTTGGGAGTAGCTTGATGTCCTGAGTTGACAGTGTGTTGTCATTGGTCAGTTTGTGGTGGTTCAGAAGCTCTCAGACTGTATCCAGAGGTTAGGTTGTCTTGTGTTCTCAGCTGGCACGGTGGATGGTCATTGTTGGTACCTCTCAAAAGGTCAATGTTGGGCTGTTCCAATAGAGTAACTGGGGCCCCTTCTAGTGTTTAATTCCAGAGCTCTTCATAGGCGTTTTGTTGTGTCCGTCTTCTTCTTTCCTTCAACTGCAGTCCTCTATTCTCTTTCCTTCTCTCTGTCCTCTGACCCCTTTCCTTCTTCCTCTTTGTCCCCTTTACCTCTCTCTTGCTCTGTTTCTCCTCTCTCTCACTCTCTCTACCCGTCCCCCTCACTCTCTCTCTCTCCCCGTCTCTCTCTCTCTCATATAGGTGTAACCCAGGATGACTCTATGGATTTATGAGTGATTCACCTCAGCCCCGGTCCTGCTCTCTTTAAACACCTGGGTGCAGTTTTAAACACCCCTGGTTCGCTGGCGCTAAAACACACACACACACACACACACACACACACACACACACACACACACACACACACACACACACACACACACACACACACACACACACTGACATATCATTCGATCTCTATATCTCACGCATGAACTCTTTAGATGTCATTTTCAAATCATTTACATATTTAAAACAAGAGGAGACCAATGTACGGATTTATAAAAAATAGTTTGTAGTACCTCAAACATGAACATTTACAACCAATCTTCTTCTATATTGGAAAACACCCTTGATAACATGAATAAAAGCACGACATGGGAGGAATGACAAGTATATATCAATCAATGATATTCTTTGCATGTCTCCTCAGTCTAAATTGGTTGTCTAATACCTTACAATATCTTCGGTCATACAGGATATGTAGAAAGAGAGATCTGTCATATTCTTGAAACACCACAAAATGGCACTATAAAAAACCCCACTATCTGTTTATACACACCCATAAGAGAGTTGAACATTATCCATAGTTATATTCAAATGTATATCTTTACATATCTCCTAACCAAACTCACCCATCTAAAATGTCCATTTCTAAGATATTAATAGGGAACTTTAAAAGTACACATTTAAATCACATTGATCTGAGAGATTAAAGTAATGACATAGTGTAAGGCACAGTGGTTGACCATGATGACAGGTTCTGCTGCAGTCTAGTGTGTTTGTACATCTGTCTTTCTTAGGCAAGGACAGCCTAACCTAACCTCAAACGTCTTGGTGATCTCCAGGATGGGCAGAGGAAAGGAGGAGGAGAGGAGGAACAGAAGACGGGTAGAAGAGAGGAGGAGGAGAGGAGGAACAGAAGACAGGTAGAGAGGAGGAGAGAGGAGGAACAGAAGACAGGTAGAGGAGAGGAGGAGGAGAGGAGGAACAGAAGACAGGTAGAGGAGAGGAGGAGAGAGGAGGAACAGAAGACGGGTAGAGGAGAGGAGGAGGAGAGGAGGAACAGAAGACAGTTAGAGGAGAGGAGGAACAGAAGACGGGTAGAGGAGAGGAGGAGGAGAGGAGGAACAGAAGACAGGTAGAGGAGAGGAGGAGGAGAGGAGGAACAGAAGACAGGTAGAGAGGAGGAGAGAGGAGGAACAGAAGACAGGTAGAGGAGAGGAGGAGGAGAGGAGGAACAGAAGACAGGTAGAGGAGAGGAGGAGAGAGGAGGAACAGAAGACAGGTAGAGGAGAGGAGGAGGAGAGGAGGAACAGAAGACAGGTAGAGAGGAGGAGAGAGGAGGAACAGAAGACAGGTAGAGGAGAGGAGGAGGAGAGGAGGAACAGAAGACAGGTAGAGGAGAGGAGGAGAGAGGAGGAACAGAAGACAGGTGGAGGAGAGGAGGAACAGAAGACAGGTAGAGGAGAGGAGGAGAGAGGAGGAACAGAAGACAGGTAGAGGAGAGGAGGAGGAGAGGAGGAACAGAAGACAGGTAGAGGAGAGGAGGAGAGGAGGAACAGAAGACAGGTAGAGGAGAGGAGGAGAGAGGAGGAACAGAAGACGGGTAGAGGAGAGGAGGAGGTGAGGAGGAACTGAAGACAGGTAGATGAGAGGAGGAGAGAGGAGGAACAGAAGACGGGTAGAGGAGAGGAGAAGAGAGGAGGAACAGAAGACGGGTAGAGGAGAGGAGGAGGAGAGGAGGAACAGAAGACGGGTAGAGGAGAGGAGGAGAGAGGAGGAACAGAAGACGGGTAGAGGAGAGGAGGATGGGGGAAGGAAGGGTCCATCAATGCTTGTGTCTGAACATAGCCTCCACTGCAAAACACAAACATGAGGTCAGATGTTAATAAACACTTTATAACCAAACAATAACAGCAATATATGTTTATAAACCCTTTATAAATAGTAAAACATGGTCCTCTCTTACTGGAGTCCTCCTGAGGGGACATCGGTACGCTTATAAACACACATAGATGTTAATAAATATAAACCCTTAATAAGAGGTTGTAATCTCTTACTGGAGTCCTCCTGAGGGGACATCGGCATGCTTATAAACACACATAGATGTTAATAAATATAAACCCTTAATAAGAGGTTGTAATCTCTTACTGGAGTACTCCTGAGGGGACATCTGGATGCTGATGACATCATTGAAGTGTTTCAGCCAATCCTGTTGCTCAGCTTCCGTCTCGCAGGTAAACAGGAAGCTGCGCTCGGGTGTTACTATGGTGATGCCGTGTTGCCAGGCGCCGTTGCAGTGGGTTCCGGCGGGAAGGCCGGGGCTAGCTCTGTAACCATGGTCCTGGTGCCCTAGGAATGCCTCACCCTTGGCAAAGGCATCCTGGCAAGGTAGAGGAGGTAGAGGGGGTGAGGTGAGAGTGAGAGAGGGGGTGAGGTGAGAGTGAGGTAGAGGGGGTGAGGTGAGATGAGGTAGAGGGGGTAAGGTGAGAGTGAGGTAGGTGAGGGAGGGTGAGGTATAGGAGGTGAGGTGAGAGTGAGAGAGGGGGTGAGGTGAGAGTGAGGT